>NW_028259461.1:16487731-16492731 GCF_056163025.1 Triticum urartu | reverse complement strand
TCTTGTGGAATAAGAAGCCCTCGTACCTTAATGAAAGGAAAATCGTAATTTTTCGTTAGGTATTTGACCAAATAGGATCGTCCAGTTCCTACAGAACCTATCACTAAAATACCCGATAGGGCTAAGCGGAACGAAAAGGGTTTTCCATGAGATGGTAAATGAAAACGATTAGTCCCACACGAGGTTTGGGAATAAGTGATTGTCTGATAATGAGCAAGGAATATACGTCTTTCTGCTAAAGAGGATCTATTAAACTCATAATTCATTAGATCCTTGTTATCAATGCCAACTAGGTATCATAAGTAAATGGATCCCGGTTGTTCAATCCTTTGATAACCAAGGTCATTCTTTGCTAAAGAGAAATGATCACTATGAGTCAGACTCAATAGAATTGGATCCATTCCAAATAGCGAGAATTAGGATTCTTGATCCCTCTCAATCTCTCTTTCAATTCGAGGATCCAGAGAGGTGTTTTCATAGTCATCTCCGAATATTTGCCATCTCGGAATATTTTCGATTTCATTTTTCTATGATATGTCTTTCTATATGAAAATTGGTTATTTACGATGTACGATGATCCCTGTTAAGCATCCATGGCTGAATGGTTAAAGCGCCCAACTCATAATTGGTAAATTTGCGGGTTCAATTCCTGCTGGATGCACACGAACGGGAACATTCCATAAGTCTATTGGAACTGGCTCTCTATCCATGGAATCTCATCCATCATCCATACATAACGAATTGGTATGGTATATTCATACCATAACATAAGAACAATAAGAACTCGAATTCTTATCGATACTGGAACTCAGAGCATAGGAGGGAAAGTCGATTTATGGATGGAATCAAATACGCAGTATTTACAGAAAAAAGTCTTCGTTTATTGGGAAAGAATCAATATACTTTTAATGTCGAATCGGGATTCACTAAGACAGAAATAAAGCATTGGGTCGAACTCTTCTTTGGTGTTAAGGTGGTAGCTGTGAATAGCCATCGACTACCTGGAAAAGGTAGAAGAATAGGACCTATTCTGGGCCATACAATGCATTACAGACGTATGATCATTACCCTTCAACCGGGTTATTCTATTCCACTTCTAGATAGAGAAAAAAACTAAAGGAGAATACTTAATAATACGGCGAAACATTTATACAAAACACCTATCCCGAGCACACGCAAGGGAACCGTAGACAGGCAAGTGAAATCCAATCCACGAAATAATTTGATCCATGGACGGCACCGTTGTGGTAAAGGTCGTAATTCCAGAGGAATCATTACCGCAAGGCATAGAGGGGGAGGTCATAAGCGCCTATACCGTAAAATAGATTTTCGACGGAATCAAAAAGACATATCTGGTAGAATCGTAACCATAGAATACGACCCTAATCGAAATGCATACATTTGTCTCATACACTATGGGGATGGTGAGAAGAGATATATTTTACATCCCAGAGGGGCTATAATTGGAGATACTATTGTTTCTGGTACAAAAGTTCCTATATCAATGGGAAATGCCCTACCTTTGAGTGCGGTTTGAACTATTGATTTACGTAATTGGAAGTAACCAATTAGGTTTACGACGAAACCTAGAAATCGATCACTGATCCAATTTGACTACCTCTACGGGATAGACCTCAACAGAAAACTGTTGAGTAACGGCAGCAAGTGATTGAGTTCAGTAGTTCCTCATAGAAAATTATTGGCTCTAGAGATATGGTAATATGGAGAAGACAAAATTGTTTGAAGCACGCACAGAACCGGAAGCGCCCCTTGTTTCAAAGAGAGGAGGACGGGTTATTCACATTTAATTTGATGGTCAGAGGCAAATTGAAAGCTAAGCAGTGGTAATTAAGACCCCCGGGGGAAAATAGGGATGTCTCCTACGTTACCCATAATATGTGGAAGTATCGACGTAATTTCATAGAGTCATTCGATCTGAATGCTACATGAAGAACATAAGCCAGATGACGGAACGCAGAGACCTAGGATGTAGAAGATCATAACATGAGCGATTCGGCAGATTTGGATTCCTTTCCTATATATCCACTCATGTGGTACTTCATCATATGATTCATATAAGATCCATCTGTCTAGAGATCGTCATATACATCTAGAAAGCCGTATGCTTTGGAAGAAGCTTGTACAGTTTGGGAAGGGGTTTTTTGAGAGAAAAGAAGAATCTACTTCAACCGATATGCCCTTAGGCACGGCCATGCATAACATAGAAATCACACGTGGAAGGGGTGGGCAATTAGCTAGAGCAGCAGGTGCTGTAGCGAAACTCATTGCAAAAGAGGGTAAATCGGCCACTTTAAGATTACCATCTGGGGAGGTCCGTTTAGTATCCCAAAACTGCTTAGCAACAGTCGGACAAGTGGGTAATGTTGGGGTGAACCAAAAAAGTTTGGGTAGAGCCGGATCTAAGTGTTGGCTAGGTAAACGCCCCGTAGTAAGAGGGGTAGTTATGAACCCTGTGGACCACCCCCATGGGGGCGGTGAAGGGAAAGCTCCCATTGGTAGAAAAAAACCCACAACCCCTTGGGGTTATCCTGCGCTTGGAAGAAGAACTAGGAAAAGGAAAAAATATAGCGATAGTTTTATTCTTCGTCGCCGTAAGTAAATACGTAACTAGGAATATGGAAAATTGCATTTTGGAATTTGCAATAATGCGATGGGCGAACGACGGGAATTGAACCCGCGCATGGTGGATTCACAATCCACTGCCTTGATCCACTTGGCTACATCCGCCCCTTATCCAGCTAAAGGATTTTTTTCTTTTTTCCATTGATCATTATTCTATTTATTCTGACCTCCGTACTTCGATCGAGATATTGGACATAGAATGCCACTCTTTAAAAAGGAAAAAAGGAGTAATCAGCTGTGACACGAAAAAAAACGAATCCTTTTGTAGCTCATCATTTATTGGCAAAGATAGAAAAGGTCAATATGAAGGAGGAGAAAGAAACAATAGTAACGTGGTCCCGGGCATCTAGCATTCTACCCACAATGGTTGGCCATACAATCGCGATTCATAATGGAAAGGAACATATACCTATTTACATAACAAATCCTATGGTAGGTCGCAAATTGGGGGAATTCGTGCCTACTCGGCATTTCACGAGTTATGAAAATGCAAGAAAGGATACTAAATCTCGTCGTTAACTGAATTCTGAATAGAAAGATTAAGAAGAAAAAAAGATTCAAAATAAAGACAGAAATACCCAATATCTTGCTAGAACAAGATATTGGGTATTTCTGTCTTCAAAAATTCTTATATGTTAGCAGAAAAACCTTATCCATTAATAGATGGAACTTCAACAGCAGCTAAGTCTAGAGGGAAGTTGTGAGCATTACGTTCGTGCATTACTTCCATACCAAGGTTAGCACGGTTGATGATATCAGCCCAAGTATTAATAACGCGACCTTGACTATCAACTACAGATTGGTTGAAATTGAAACCATTTAGGTTGAAAGCCATAGTACTAATACCTAAAGCAGTGAACCAGATTCCTACTACAGGCCAAGCAGCCAAGAAGAAGTGTAAAGAACGAGAGTTGTTGAAACTAGCATATTGGAAGATTAATCGGCCAAAATAACCATGAGCAGCCACAATATTATAAGTTTCTTCCTCTTGACCAAATTTGTAACCCTCATTAGCGGATTCATTTTCAGTAGTTTCCCTGATCAAACTAGAGGTTACCAAGGAACCATGCATAGCACTGAATAGGGAACCGCCGAATACACCAGCTACACCTAACATGTGGAATGGATGCATAAGGATGTTGTGCTCTGCCTGGAATACAATCATAAAGTTGAAAGTACCAGAGATTCCTAAAGGCATACCATCAGAAAAGCTTCCTTGACCAATAGGGTAAATCAAGAAAACAGCAGTAGCAGCTGCAACAGGAGCTGAATATGCAACAGCAATCCAAGGACGCATACCCAGACGGAAACTAAGTTCCCACTCACGACCCATATAACAAGCTACACCAAGTAAGAAGTGTAGAACAATTAGCTCATAAGGACCACCATTGTATAACCACTCATCAACAGATGCAGCTTCCCAAATTGGGTAAAAGTGCAATCCGATCGCCGCAGAAGTAGGGATAATAGCACCAGAGATAATATTGTTTCCATAAAGTAAAGAACCAGAAACAGGCTCACGAATACCATCAATATCTACTGGAGGGGCAGCGATGAAGGCGATAATAAATACAGAAGTTGCGGTCAATAAGGTAGGGATCATCAAAACACCGAACCATCCGATGTAAAGACGATTTTCAGTGCTAGTTATCCAGTTGCAGAAGCGACCCCACAGGCTTGTACTTTCGCGTCTCTCTAAAATTGCAGTCATGGTAAGATCTTGGTTTATTCAAATTGCAAGGACTCCCAAGCACACGTATTAACTAGAATATAGATAATAGAAGGCTTGTTATTTAACAGTATAACATAGACTATATACCAATGTCAACCAAGTCAGCCCAAAGATTAGCTATCCATATAACTAAATTAACCAAACCAATAATTTTGTATTTGTAAATGAAGTGAGTCAAAGTGAAAAACTTTGATGGGTCTTTTCTATATGGGTTGCCCGGGACTCGAACCCGGAACTAGTCGGATGGAGTAGATAATTCTTCCTTGTTACAATAGAGAAAAATCCCTCCCCAAATCGTGCTTGCATTTTTCATTGCACACGACTTTCCCTATGTAGAAATAGCCAATTTCTATTCCAAAGAGGAAGTTCTACTAATTTTTTTAATTAGTAAGTTGATTCACCTACTCTTTATTATAATAAAAAGAACATTTCAGAATGAAAAATAGAAAAGTTTTTTCTTGATCATTTATCAACCCTTTCCTGTTTCTTAATTTCGTCTAATGATTAATTAAGAGGGTTGACCAGGTCATTGATACGTATAATATCCAAATACCAAATACGCTCAGTGTGTGATCCACAGAAAGAAAAAAGAGTTGTTTTGGTGAACATCAAAGAAAAAACTTGC
>NW_028259461.1:16457633-16487231 GCF_056163025.1 Triticum urartu | reverse complement strand
TTCTTCAAGAACTTCATATCTTGCCGAGATCTTCATCCCTAAAGATACTTGACAATAGTATTATTGGAGTGAATACACAACTCACAAAAAATACAAGAAGTCGACTAGGCGGACTGGTCCGAGTGAAGAGAAAAAAAAGCCATACGGAACTCAAAATATTTTCCGGAGATATTCATTTTCCTGAAGAGGCGGATAAGATATTAGGTGGCTGTTTGATACCGCCAGAAAGACAAAAAAAAGATTCTAAGGAATCAAAAAAAAGGAAAAATTGGGTCTATGTTCAACGGAAAAAAATTCTCAAGAGCAAGGAAAAGTATTTTGTTTCCGTTCGCCCTACAGTGGCATATGAAATGGACGAAGGAAGAAATTTAGCAACACTTTTCCCGCAGGATCTCTTGCAAGAAGAAAATAATCTCCAAATTCGACTTGTCAATTTTATTTCTCATGAAAATAGCAAGTTAACTCAAAGAATTTATCACACAAATAGTCAATTTGTTAGAACTTGCTTAGTAGTGAATTGGGAACAAGAAGAAAAAGAAAAGGCTGGTGCTTCCCTTGTTGAGGTAAGAGCAAATGATCTTATTCGCGATTTCCTAAGAATTGAGTTAGTCAAGTCCACTATTTCGTATACACGAAAAGGTATGGTAGGACAAGTGCAGGACCGATTCCCCATAATAGGTTAGATCGCGCCAATATCAATTCTTTTTATTCCAAGGCGAAGATTGAATCACTTAGCCAACATCCAGAAGCTATTGGCACTTTGTTGAATCGAAATAAAGAATACCACTCTTTGATGATTTTGTCGGCATCCAACTGTTCTCGAATTGGTTTATTCAAGAATTCAAAACATCCCAATGCGATAAAAGAATGGAATCCTAGAATTCCTATTCGAGAAATTTTTGGGCCCTTAGGCGCTATTGTAGCTAGTATATCGCATTTTTCTTCATCTTACTATTTACTAACGCATAATAAAATCCTGTTAAAAAATATTTGTTCGTTGACAATTTAAAACAAACCTTCCAAGTACTTCAAGAACTTAAATACTCTTTAATAGATGAAAATAAAAGGATTTCTAATTTCGATAGTAACATAATGTTGGATCCATTCCTTTTGAATTGTCACTTTGTCCATCATGATTCTTGGGAAGAGACATTGGCAATAATTCACCTTGGACAATTTATTTGTGAAAATGTATGTCTATTTAAATCGCACATAAAAAAATCCGGTCAAATTTTCATTGTAAATATGAATTCCTTTGTTATAAGAGCAGCTAAACCTTATTTGGCCACTACAGGAGCAACTGTTAATGGTCATTATGGAGAAATCCTTTACAAGGGAGATAGGTTAGTTACGTTTATATATGAAAAATCGAGATCTAGTGACATAACGCAAGGTCTTCCAAAAGTGGAACAAATCTTTGAAGCGCGTTCAATTGATTCATTATCCCCGAATCTCGAAAGGAGAATTGAGGATTGGAATGAGCGTATACCAAGAATTCTTGGGGTCCCTTGGGGATTCTTGATTGGAGCTGAGCTAACCATAGCCCAAAGTCGTATCTCTTTGGTTAATAAAATCCAAAAGGTTTATCGATCCCAAGGGGTACAGATCCATAATAGACATATAGAGATTATTATACGCCAAGTAACATCAAAAGTGCGGGTTTCCGAAGATGGAATGTCTAATGTTTTTTCGCCTGGGGAATTAATCGGACTATTGCGAGCGGAACGAGCAGGACGAGCTTTGGATGAATCGATCTATTATCGGGCAATCTTATTGGAATAACAAGGGCTTCCCTGAATACCCAAAGTTTCATATCTGAAGCAAGTTTTCAAGAAACTGCTCGAGTTTTAGCAAAAGCTGCCCTACGAGGTCGCATTGATTGGTTGAAAGGCTTGAAAGAAAACGTAGTTCTGGGGGGGATTATACCTGTTGGTACCGGATTCCAAAAATTTGTGCATCGTTCCCCACAAGACAAGAACCTTTATTTCGAAATAAAAAAAAAAAATCTATTCGCGTCGGAAATGAGAGATTTTTTGTTTCTCCATACAGAATTAGTTTCTTCAGATTCTGACGTAACAAACAATTTTTATGAGACATAAGAACCCCCATAAAAATATTTTTTACTTTACTAGACTTTTGAACTTAGAACACTAACAGGTCAAATTTTAGATTTTTAAGATTTTTATTTTAATAAGTAAAACAAGTCAGTTAATTCATTAAGGTGGTTATGTTTATACCATGTATCAATGGCCAACTCTTATCTTAGTACAAGGTTCTCTCGGAACAATTATTATTTATTTCAAGCTATTTCGGATCTTTCTTAATCTTCAAAAAGAACTAAATTCCGTAATGGAATGGTAGGATTAAAAAAAGGAAGTGTGGAAAAAATGACAAGAAGATATTGGAACATTAATTTGAAAGAGATGATAGAAGCAGGAGTTCATTTTGGTCATGGTATTAAGAAATGGAATCCTAAAATGGCCCCTTACATTTCGGCAAAGCGTAAAGGTACTCATATTATAAATCTCGCTAGAACGGCTCGTTTTTATCAGAAGCTTGTGATTTAGTTTTTGATGCAGCAAGTCAGGGAAAAAGTTTCTTAATTGTTGGTACCAAAAAAAGAGCAACAGATTTAGTAGCATCAGCTGCAATAAGGGCTCGTTGTCATTATGTTAATAAAAAGTGGTTCAGTGGTATGTTAACGAATTGGTCGATTACGAAAACTAGACTTTCTCAATTTAGAGACTTAAGAGCAGAAGAAAAAATGGGAAAATTCCACCATCTCCCAAAAAGAGATGTGGCAATCTTGAAGAGAAAATTATCTACTTTGCAAAGGTATCTCGCGGGATCAAATATATGACGAGATTGCCAGACATTGTGATCGTCCTTGATCAGCAAAAAGAGTATATAGCTCTTCGGGAATGTGCCATTTTGGGGATTCCTACTATTTCTTTAGTCGATACAAATTGTGACCCGGATCTCGCGAATATATCGATTCCAGCCAACGATGACACTATGACTTCAATTCGATTGATTCTTAACAAATTAGTATTTTCAATTTGTGAGGGCCGTTCTCTCTATATAAGAAATCGTTGATTAAGAATATATAGTGAATTCTTGGGCAACTGCGTAAATTTATGGAATCACTTACTTTACTATATCTTTTTTTTTGCATAGAATTTTTTTTGCATAGAAAAAAGAAGGGGAATATTGATATATATTAGAGGGTATTGATATATATTATGATCTGATGTGCTTTCTTGGTATCCTAAATATAAGATTAATACTTCAAGTTGCTGAGTTGAGAAAGAGATGGTTGAATCAAAAGAATTCCTTTTTTGAAGTTCAATTTTTATCAGAGGACAATATGAATATTATACCTTGTTCCATTAAAACACTCAAGGGGTTATACGATATATCGGGTGTAGAAGTAGGCCAACACTTCTATTGGCAAATAGGAGGTTTCCAAATTCATGCCCAAGTACTCATCACTTCTTGGGTCGTAATTACTATCTTGCTAGGTTCAGTTGTCATAGCTGTTCGGAATCCACAAACCATCCCGACCGACGGTCAGAATTTTTTTGAATATGTCCTTGAGTTTATTCGAGACTTGAGCAAAACTCAGATTGGAGAAGAATATGGTCCCTGGGTTCCCTTTATTGGAACTATGTTCCTTTTTATTTTTGTTTCGAATTGGTCGGGTGCTCTTTTACCTTGGAAAATTATAGAGTTACCCCATGGGGAATTAGCAGCGCCCACGAATGATATAAATACTACTGTTGCTTTAGCTTTACTCACGTCAGCGGCATATTTTTATGCTGGTCTTAGCAAAAAAGGATTGAGCTATTTCGAGAAATATATTAAACCAACTCCAATCCTTTTACCAATTAACATCCTAGAAGATTTCACAAAACCATTATCGCTTAGCTTTCGACTTTTCGGGAATATATTGGCGGATGAATTAGTCGTTGTTGTTCTTGTTTCTTTAGTCCCCTTAGTAATCCCTATACCGGTCATGTTTCTTGGATTATTTACAAGCGGTATTCAAGCTCTTATTTTTGCAACATTAGCCGCAGCCTATATAGGTGAATCCATGGAGGGTCATCATTGAATTGACTCTTTTTGGAAATAGTATTTTTTTTTTTTGCAGCTTAGCTCAATTCATGCATGGTTCCAGATAATCTGCTTGGTTGCAAAAAAATAGTTAGAAATGCGTATGAATATATAGCCTAGAGTTGTAGGAGAGAGAATAGAATAGACTATATTATGGAATTTTCAAAGTATATATGCATTAAGGAGGGTGGAGTCAGGCTAGATCTATACTATAATATCCTTAATGTCTATAAGTGGAGTCCTCTTTTATGCAGGTTTCCACTTTAAGCAATGATTTTAGAATCCGATTCAATAGAAAATGAGAAAATATGCAAACAAAATAGAAGAAACAAATGTATATATATAGGATATTATATTATATATTCCTAGGTTAGATTCATTATCTAATCCGATATATGGATATGGAATTCCCTTCTATGTAGTTCGGACAATTCACATTATCATTTCAATTTGATTTCAATTTGTACTTTTTAGTTACTTTACTTCTCCCCAATAGAGCTTAGAAGTAAGAATTTATTGGTTGATTGTATCCTTAACCATTTCTTTTTTTTGACACGAGGAACTACTCACCATGAATCCACTAATTGCTGCTGCTTCTGTTATTGCTGCTGGATTGGCCGTAGGGCTTGCTTCTATTGGACCTGGAGTTGGTCAAGGTACTGCTGCAGGACAAGCTGTAGAAGGTATTGCGAGACAGCCAGAAGCAGAAGGTAAAATACGAGGTACTTTATTGCTTAGTCTAGCTTTTATGGAAGCTTTAACAATTTATGGACTAGTTGTGGCACTAGCGCTTTTATTTGCGAACCCTTTTGTTTAATCTTAAAAAAAAAATTCTTTCGATTTCGATTAGATACTTTTTTCTTTTTTTAGTAAATTGGTATTTGCTTCCACAATTCCAATTATATCAATACTTTATTTAATTTACTCCTATTTATTACTCCTGGAATTATCTATTTATCGGGACAGATAATACCCCATTCTAGGAAGGGCTGAGTTGAGTATTATTAATTTAGAAGATATGCTCACCTTCTTATTTCCCGTCCTTAGTTTAGGAAAGTGGAAAGTTTTTTCCTTTTATTTTAGGAATTTTGGGAACAGAACATTTCAACAAAGGAAGTCTTTCACCGGTCAAACAAGACGTAAGACTTAATCTAAAAGAAATTACTAGATTGAATCTATTTGCATTAAAAAAACCGATCAAAAAAGGGCGAGCGAAGTAAGTGATCGAAAAACTTTGTTCTTTGTTCGTCCTATCTATAAGAGGAGAGCATATGAAAAATGTAACCCATTCTTTCGTTTTTTTAGCTCACTGGCCATCCGCTGGCAGTTTCGGGCTTAATACCGATATTTTAGCAACAAATCTAATAAATCTAACTGTAGTGGTTGGTGTTTTGATTTTTTTTGGAAAGGGAGTGTGTGCGAGTTGTCTATTTCAAGAATAGATTGGATCTATCCGGCTGCACTTTATAATATTTTTTAGTATTTTTCGGATAAATAAGAAAAGGGTGCACGATCTCGACGAATTACTTCTGAATAAATTCAGAAATCATATGGAAGAACCATAGCATTTCGCGACTCATTGGTAAATCAACTTTGATTCTCTATAAACCAAGAATGTGAGACCATTAACACGGTTAAAGCTAAACTGCTTGAAGTCCAGGCAAAAAGAGGTACTCTTTCTACAACTATATTAGTATTAGTACCAATTTAAACGGGAAATAGCTAATGTAAAATTTATCTGATATAGAACACTCATATCGATAAAATGGTTTGAACTATTTACTAGAAAAAAAAGGGGGCACCCTGCCCTTTTTTAACCAATGCCGAATCGACGACCTATGTATAAAAAAGAGAAATTTTTTGGATTTGAAGAAAAAAAAAATAAAAAAGAATTCTATTAATTTTCATTTTCCATTTATTTAGTTAGTTTTTCTTAATGAAATTGAAATTATTAACTAGAGGGCAAATAAAAATAAAGAAACAACTTTGCTGACCATGATATATTTTTATCTAGGCGGAAGAGTCCTCTTAATATTTATCTAGTCTTATATAGGTTTCGGTATATTGAAATATAAACATAAAAAAGAAGATAGAGGATAGGCTCATTACTTAAAAAAAAGATATGGAAATAGCTATAGAAAAAAAAAAAGGAGCGTGAGAGCCAAATGAATCGAAAGATTCATGTTTGGTTCGGGAAGAGATCATAAAAGTTGTAAACTTACAAAATAATCTACTTTCATTAAAAGATTTATTAGATAATCGAAAACAGAGGATCTTGAGTACTATTCGAAATTCAGAAGAATTGCGTAGAGGGACCATTGAGCAACTCGAAAAAGCTCGGATTCGATTACAGAAAGTCGAACTAGAAGCGGATGAGTATCGAATGAATGGATACTCTGAGATAGAACGAGAAAAAGCAAATTTGATTAATGCTACTTCTATTAGTTTGGAACAATTGGAAAAGTCTAAAAACGAAACCCTTTATTTTGAAAAACAAAGGGCAATGAATCAGGTCCGACAGCGGGTTTTCCAACAGGCCGTACAAGGAGCTCTAGGAACTCTGAATAGTTGTTTGAATACCGAGTTACATTTCCGTACGATTCGTGCTAATATTGGCATTCTCGGGTCCCTGGAATGGAAGAAATAATTAAATTAATTAGGCCTTGAACTTCTACTTTCGTTTAGAATTTAGGCATTATTTTTCCCCTTGCTTCCGAAAAAAGAGTCAAGAAACACTAATGGCAACCCTTCGAGTCGACGAAATTCATAAAATTCTCCGCGAACGTATTGAACAATATAATAGGAAAGTAGGGATTGAGAATATAGGTCGCGTAGTTCAAGTGGGGGATGGGATTGCTCGTATTATAGGTCTTGGTGAAATAATGTCAGGTGAATTAGTCGAATTTGCAGAAGGTACTAGGGGTATTGCTCTGAATTTGGAATCCAAAAATGTTGGGATTGTATTAATGGGCGATGGGTTGATGATACAAGAGGGAAGTTTTGTAAAAGCAACAGGAAGAATTGCTCAGATACCCGTGAGTGAGGCTTACTTGGGTCGTGTTGTAAATGCTCTGGCTAAACCTATTGATGGGAAAGGCGAAATTATAGCTTCCGAATCTCGCTTAATTGAATCTCCTGCTCCAAGTATAATTTCCAGGCGTTCCGTATACGAACCTCTTCAAACAGGGCTTATTGCTATCGATTCGATGATCCCTATAGGGCGCGGTCAGCGAGAGTTAATTATTGGGGACAGACAGACTGGCAAAACAGCAGTAGCCACAGATACAATTCTCAATCAAAAAGGGCAAGGTGTAATATGTGTTTATGTAGCTATCGGTCAAAGAGCATCCTCCGTAGCTCAAGTAGTAACTACTTTCCATGAGGAGGGGGCCATGGAATACACTATTGTAGTAGCTGAAATGGCGGATTCACCTGCTACATTACAATACCTCGCTCCTTATACGGGAGCAGCCCTGGCTGAGTATTTTATGTACCGCGAACGGCATACTTTAATAATTTATGATGATCTCTCCAAACAGGCACAAGCTTATCGCCAAATGTCCCTTCTATTAAGAAGACCTCCCGGACGTGAGGCTTATCCAGGGGATGTTTTTTATTTGCATTCACGCCTTTTAGAAAGAGCCGCTAAATTAAATTCTCTTTTAGGCGAAGGAAGTATGACCGCTTTACCAATAGTTGAGACTCAATCTGGAGACGTTTCCGCCTATATTCCTACTAATGTAATCTCCATTACAGATGGACAAATATTCTTATCTGCGGATCTATTCAATGCCGGAATTCGACCCGCTATTAATGTGGGTATTTCTGTTTCCAGAGTAGGATCCGCGGCTCAAATTAAAGCCATGAAACAAGTAGCTGGCAAATCAAAATTGGAACTAGCGCAATTCGCAGAGTTACAAGCCTTTGCACAATTCGCCTCTGCTCTCGATAAAACAAGTCAGAATCAATTGGCAAGGGGTCGACGATTAAGGGAATTGCTTAAACAATCCCAGGCAAATCCTCTCCCAGTGGAAGAGCAGATAGCTACTATTTATACCGGAACAAGAGGATATCTTGATTCGTTAGAAATTGAACAGGTAAATAAATTTCTGGATGAGTTACGTAAACATCTAAAAGATACTAAACCTCAATTCCAAGAAATTATATCTTCTAGCAAGACATTCACCGAGCAAGCGGAAATCCTTTTGAAGGAAGCTATTCAGGAACAGCTGGAACGGTTTTCTCTTCAGTAACAAATAAATTTTGCATGTCTACTCTTGTTAGTAGAATAGGAATCGTTGAGAAAGCTTTTTCATTTGAATCATGCAAAAAAGTTTTCTTTGTTTTTAGTTTAGTATAGTTATTTAAAGAATAGATAGAAATAAGATTGCGTCCAATAGGATTTGAACCTATACCAAAGGTTTAGAAGACCTCTGTCCTATCCATTAGACAATGGACGCTTTTCTTTCATATTTTATTCTTTCTTTTATTTTTTTGCTTCTTCCGAGAAAAAACTGTTAGACCAAAACTCTTTTAGGAAATCAAAAAATCCAGATACAAATGCATGATGTATATATTATATCATGCATATATCATAAAGAAGGAGTATGGAGGCGGTAGTGGGAATCGAACCCGCAACCCCAAGGTTATGAGCCTTATGAGCTACCAAACTGCTCTATACTCTTAAACTAAAGAGGGGTAACTAGTGGATAAAAGAGGGTTGGATACGCCCCTCTACCAATATCTATACAAATAGAATAGTCCATTTATACAGAATGGTAAAGAGGGCTCCTCTATGATTATCAATTCCAGAAATCCATACAAATACGAAAGGGTATTTTATCCTTACCAACTGGATCTTGTTGCACCCGGTAACAAACATTCATAAACCATTTCTCGAAGTACGTGTCCGGATAGCCCAAAATGTCGATAGTTAGCTCTAGGTCTTCCGGTCAAAAAACAACGTCGATGAAGGCGTGTAGGTGCACTATTACGCGGTAGGGATTGCAATTTTTCTCGCATTTTCGTTTTTTCACTCAAACTCAAGGGAGAAACTTTGCTTCTTATCTTTTTTTTTAAAGATTGACGAATCAAATGATATTTCTGTTCTAATTTCTGCCGCTTCTTCTCCCTCTGAATCAAACTTTTTTTTGCCATAATGTGTCGTTGCTATTATTACCAAGTATACGGTTCTAATCCTAGATGGAAAAATAAATAGAAAAAGAAATCTAAAAAGGCAGATCCTCCCTCTCTATCAAGAGTAATGAACTAGGTGCTGATACAGTACAAAAAAACAAACTAAATTAACCAAACTTGCCTGATGTTGAGGCAATCAAGAAAGCTGCATAAGTGAATATATAACCCACGGAAAAGTGAGCTAATCCAACCAATCTTGCTTGCACAATGGAAAGAGCCACGGGCTTATCTCTCCAGCGAATTAAATTAGCTAAAGGTGTGCGTTCATGAGCCCATGCTAAAGTCTCAATTAATTCCTGCCAATACCCCCGCCAGGAAATTAAGAACATAAATCCAGTAGCCCAAACAAGATGTCCAAATAAGAACATCCACGCCCATACCGATAAACTATTCATCCCAAAAGGATTATATCCATTGATAAGTTGTGAAGAGTTTAACCATAGGTAATCTCTTAACCATCCCATCAAATAAGTGGAGGATTCATTAAATTGTGAAACGTTGCCCTGCCATAATGTGATATGTTTCCAATGCCAATAAAAAGTAACCCACCCAATGGTATTTAACATCCAGAAAACTGCCAAATAAAATGCGTCCCAAGCAGAAATATCACAAGTACCGCCGCGCCCTGGGCCGTCACAAGGAAAACTATATCCAAAATCCTTTTTATCTGGCATTAATTTGGAACCGCGTGCATCTAAAGCGCCCTTTACTAAAATCAATGTAGTTGTATGCAAACCTAGAGCAATAGCATGATGAACCAAGAAATCCCCAGGTCCTATTGTTAAGAAAAGCGAATTACTATTCTCATTAACAGCATTCAACCATCCGGGCAACCATAGGCTTCGACCCGCATTGAAAGCGGGGCCATTCGTTGAAGATAAGAGTATATCGAACCCATATGTCGTCTTGCCATGAGCAGATTGTATCCATTGGGCAAATATAGGTTCGATCAAGATTTGCTTTTCTGGAGTACCAAAAGCAAGCATGACGTCGTTATGAACATAAAGGCCCAAGGTATGGAATCCTAGAAAGAGGCTAGCCCAACTTAAATGAGATATGATAGCTTCTTTATGGTCTAACATTCTTGCCAATACATTATCCTCATTCTGTTCCGGATTGTAATCCCTAATGAAAAAAATAGCTCCATGAGCAAAAGCCCCTGTCATGATGAACCCTGCAATATATTGGTGATGAGTATATAAAGCAGCTTGAGTAGTAAAGTCTTGTGCTATGAATGCATAAGGAGGTAAAGAGTACATATGTTGAGCTACTAAGGAAGTAATAACCCCTAAAGAAGCTAGAGCAAGACCTAACTGAAAATGAATCGAATTGTTGATTGTGTCATAAAGGCCCTTATGCCCACGCCCTAATCGACCCCCCGGAGGAGTATGCGCTTCTAAAAGATCTTTAATACTGTGCCCAATTCCGAAGTTAGTTCGATACATGTGACCGGCAATGAGAAAAATAAATGCAATAGCTAAATGATGGTGAGCCATATCGGTCAGCCACAAACTTTGTGTTTGTGGATGGAATCCCCCAAGAAGAGTTAGAATGGCAGTTCCCGCTCCTTGAGCGGTACCAAATAAATGATTACTCGAATCAGGGTTTTGGGCATAAAGATTCCATTGACCCGTCAAAAGGGGTCCCAACCCCTGGGGATAGGGTAATACATCTAAGAAATTATTCCATCGAACGTACTCCCCCCTGGATGCGGGAATAGCAACATGAACTAAATGTCCTGTCCAAGCCAAAGAACTTACCCCGAAAAGTCCTGACAAATGATGATTGAGACGAGATTCCGCGTTTTTGAACCACGAAAGGCTTGGTTTCCATTTGGGTTGTAGATGTAACCAACCCGCTATTAAGGACAGCGTAGAAAGAAATAATAGAAAAAGAGCTCCAGTATAAAGATCCTCATTGGTGCGTAATCCTATTGTATACCACCACTGATAAACTCCAGAATAAGCAATATTCACTGGACCAGCAGCACCTCCTCGAGTAAAGGCTTCCACAGCGGGTTGACCAAAATGAGGATCCCAAATCGCATGAGCAATAGGTCTTACGTGTAAAGGATCCTGTATCCATGATTCAAAATTTCCTTGCCAAGCTACATGAAACAGATTTCCGGACGTCCATAGAAAGATTATTGCTAATTGCCCAAAGTGAGAAGCAAAAATGTTCTGATAAAGACGTTCTTCAGTAATATCATCATGACTTTCGAAATCATGTGCGGTAGCAATACCAAACCAAATACGACGAGTAGTGGGGTCCTGAGCTAAGCCTTGGCTAAACCTGGGAAATCTTAATTCCATAATGCCTTTCAAATCCTCCTAGCCACTATCCTACTGCAATAATTCTCGCTAAGAAGAATGCCCATGTCGTGGCAATTCCACCCAGAAGGTAATGGGTTACTCCTACAGCGCGTCCTTGTATAATGCTCAAGGCTCTAGGCTGAGTAGCAGGAGCAACTTTTAATTTGTTATGAGCCCAAACGATAGATTCAATGAGTTCTTGCCAATAACCACGGCCGCTGAATAAAAACATTAAACTGAAGGCCCAGACAAAATGAGCACCTAAGAAAAAAAGACCATATGCAGATAATGAAGAACCATAAGACTGAATGACTTGCGATGCCTGTGCCCACAAGAAATCTCGAAGCCACCCATTAATCGTAATGGAACTCTGTGCAAAGTTTCCCCCTGTAATATGAGTTACCACCCCTTGATCACTTATAGTACCCCAAACATCCGACTGCATTTTCCAACTGAAATGGAAAATGACTACCGAAATTGCATTGTACATCCAGAATAAACCTAAGAAAACATGATCCCAGGCGGATACTTGACATGTTCCCCCTCGGCCAGGCCCATCGCAAGGAAAGCGAAAACCTAGATTTGCTTTATCGGGTATCAAACGGGAACTCCGAGCAAATAAAACACCTTTCAAAAGTATTAATACAGTCACATGTATGGTAAATGCATGAATGTGATGGACTAAAAAATCTGCGGTTCCTAATGGAATAGGTAACAAAGCCACTTTGCCACCTACTGCTACTAACTCGCCGCCTCCCCACGTTAAGCTAGTACTTGTTGTTGCACCAGGAGCTGTTACGCCAGGCGCAGTAGCATGGATATTTTGTACCCATTGAGCAAAGATAGGTTGTAATTGTATGGCAGTATCCGAAAACATATCTTGTGGACGGCCTAAAGCACTCATGGTATCATTATGAATGTACAAGCCAAAACTGTGAAAACCTAGAAATATACATACCCAGTTAAGGTGGGATATGATTGCATCGCGGTGTCTAAGGACGCGATCTAATAGATCGTTGTATCGAGTAGTTGGATCATAGTCTCTTACCATAAAAATTGCTGCATGTGCAGCAGCACCGACTATTAGAAATCCGCCAATCCACATGTGGTGTGTGAACAAGGAAAGTTGTGTACCATAGTCAGTAGCTAGGTATGGATAGGGAGGCATAGAATACATATGATGAGCTACAACAATGGTTGTAGAGCCTAGCATAGCTAGGTTAAGAGATAATTGAGCATGCCATGACGTTGTTAAGATTTCATAAAGACCCTTATGGCCTTGTCCTGTAAATGGGCCCTTGTGAGCCTCCAAAATATCTTTAAGTCCATGGCCAATACCCCAATTGGTCCTATACATATGACCTGCGATTAGGAAAAGAATAGCAATAGCTAAATGATGGTGCGCAATATCGGTCAGCCAGAGACCACCGGTTACTGGATCTAGTCCTCCGCGAAAAGTCAGAAATTCTGCGTATTTGGACCAATTTAAAGTGAAAAAAGGGGTTGCTCCTTCGGCAAAACTAGGATAAAGTTGAGCCAAAAGGTCCCGATTCAAGATAAATTCATGAGGAAGTGGTATCTCTTTAGGATCCACCCCAGCGTCAAGAAATTGGTTAATTGGTAAAGATACATGAATTTGGTGCCCCGCCCAAGAAAGAGACCCAAGTCCTAATAATCCCGCTAAGTGGTGATTCAACATGGATTCTACATCTTGGAACCAGGCCAATTTGGGAGCGGCTTTGTGATAATGGAACCAACCAGCAAAAAGCATTAACGCTGCAAAAATCAATGCACCAATTGCAGTACAATAGAGTTGTAATTCACTAGTTATTCCAGATGCTCGCCAAAGCTGAAAAAAACCAGAGGTTATTTGGATTCCTCGGAAACCCCCGCCTACATCACCATTCAATATTTCTTGCCCTACTATAGGCCAAACTACCTGAGCACTGGGTCCAATGTGAGTAGGATCACTTAGCCATGCTTCATAATTGGAAAAACGGGCGCCATGAAAGTACATGCCACTCAACCAAAGAAAGATAATGGAAAGTTGCCCGAAATGAGCACTAAAGACTTTTCGAGAAATCTCCTCCAAATCACCAGTATGACTATCGAAATCGTGAGCATCAGCATGTAGGTTCCAGATCCAAGTGGTAGTATCAGGGCCCTTAGCTAGTGTTCTTGAGAAATGGCCGGGTCTGGCCCATTCCTCAAAAGATGTTTTTACAGGATCCCTATCCACAACAATTTTTACTTCTGGTTCCGGCGAACGAATAATCATTAAGTCCTCCTCTTTCCGGACAAGACATACAAAGAGACCCGCCAACTGTCTTTTTAGTGAATCTTTGAAAGATATATATTTTGAAAGATAGATTTTGAAAGATAGATTTTGAAAGATAGATATTGTGATTAGTTCTTTTCTTTACTATCTACCATCCTTCTATTTTTTTTTTAGTTATTCACTGGAGCAATTATATATTGAAGTCAATCCGAGGCAAGTGTTCGGGTCTCATTATGACATAAAGATTAGGTGCCTAACGGACATTGTTTATCTTGAAAAACAAATATTTCTCGACGTAAGAAAAAAATCTTTTTTATTTTTAATTTAAGAAACTAGTGTATTTTTTTTGAGGGCATAAGCTCCTATCTATATCTACTTTCCTTGAGCATAATATAGGGTTTTTTATTTGATTCTAAATTCCAAGATAACTCATTAGAATTATTAATAAGATGGTCCTAATATATTAGCAATATTTAGATTGCCCCCTCTTTTTATTCACTTTATTACTTCTATTCTAGACCCTATCCCTATGGTTTATTCTTATGAAATATCATATAAAATAGAAGGTATAAGAAATGGATATAATGAAATTCTTGATTCGATCTTACGACCTAATTTATTTGATTAATGGATCAACAACCAAACCACCCATTTTATGAAAAAGAAGGAGCATGGTCTTATTCAAATTCAAAGCGCTTCGTAATCTTCAACCAGTTCTGTGCTTCAATATAATTTCCCGGAGTAAGCGCTATAGCTTGTTTCCAATATTCAGCAGCTTGATCAAACCAAGCTTCCGCAATTTCCGAATCACCCTGTAGAATGGCCTGTTCTCCTCGGTCGGAATAGGAAGTTCCTTCCCTTAGAACCGTACTTGAGAGTTTCCTACCTCATACGGCTCAGAAATTGCTATCTGAATTTCCCCTATCTTAACTGAATTCGATTTATCAAAAATCGATCCAATTTGTTCTTGGGTTAAGCAGAAGAAATTAATTACCTAAGTTTCAAACCCTAATTTTTATCAATAATCAGTTTGATCTTTTTTCCCACCTTCAGAAGAATGAAGCATAGATAGATATAGAGCCTTCGTTCAAATTTTCTGAGAGGTAACTATCCCGGTTTCATATATGAAATCTCTATAGAATCCTTGAAAAAGACTTTTTTCCATAAGAAAGAAAAAAGAACTTACTATCTTTGGGATCTGATACTACACCGCTGCTTAATCCCTTAGTGGATCGGCTCTATTACATAAGCGGATTCCTAAATTTTGCCCCATATCATGGGATAAGTAAGCAGTTTTTTTTAGTTGTATCGACCCAGTCGCTCACTAATTGATCTTTACGGTGCTTTCTCTATCAATTTGAGAAACTTTATCCATAGAGTAGTAGTATAGGCCATACTTTCTTCGTTTTTTGATTCTCGTGAAGTGTCCTTCCTTCCTACAGCTGATAGGGAAAAATCGTTGTTTTTACGATCCCTATGTAGAAAGCCCTTTTTTTCTAGTATTTACTAGAAAATTTGATCCTCTCTTTTTTTTTTTTCTTTCTATAGTGGAGATAGTCGCACGTAATGACAGATCACGGCCATATTATTAAAAGCTTGCGGTAAGAAGGGGTTTCGTTCTAGTGCCCGGAAATAATATTCCAAAGCCTTTGTATGCTCTCCATTGCTTGTGTGTATAAGGCCTATGTTATAGAGTATATAACTTCGATCATAGGGATCGATTTCTAGTCGCGTAGCTTCATAATAATTTTGCAAAGCTTCCGCATAATTTCCTTCGGATTGAGCCAACATCCGTTACGGTCGTTCATTCTATTCAAAAAATCTCCGTTCCAAAACCGTACATGAGGTTTTCATCTCATACGGCTCCTCCCTTCTGTACATAATAGTACTAAGCGAAATAATCTATAGAATCAAAATAGAATTAGTCCCGTCTCATTATGAACCGAAAGGGGCTGGTATTTTTCCAAGAAATCTCTAGCCAACCTTCCCACAAGAGGTTTTTCTTAACACCAATGAATTCTATTAATGCTAGAGGAAAACGATAGCTCCAATAATTTCTTTGTTCTCAACGCCTCCTATTTAGAGGAATTAGCTACTTCAACGATCTTTGATGGTTATAGGGGTATCCAAAGTACAAACCTGATGGTTGTTTGTTATCCCAACCATTCTTCCCAGCCCTGATACCGATCAGGAAAGGGGTAATTTCTAACAAAGTTTTTCTCTTGTTGATTCCTATTTCTAGGTGTAGTGCTTTTCTCCCCTATGCTGCCTACGGATACTAATAGAGTAGGATTGGCCTGTAATCCATACCATACCATATCCTGTAGGTGTAACCTTTCGCTCAATACTCAAATCTACAATTGAAGTATCTGAAGCCGCATCAATCGAGGATACACGACGGAAGGAATTGTTAGTTCGCCTCACCTTCCCGAAGCGTGGGTTTGTTTGCTTTACAAATTTGGTTCTCTCTATGCCAACCCCCCTCTCTTTTTCGTAAGACTGAGGTATAGGTAGGGCTAAAAAAAAGCAAAAAAAAGAGTCAAATCGCACCATCTCTATAATAAGTAAATGCCTTTTTTTCTCCTGAGGTTGTCGGAATTATTCGCAATAAAATATTGGCTACAATTGAGGAGGTCTTATCAATGAAATTTCCATTTCCACGGGATCTAGGCATAATTCCCAACCCATTCTATATAGAATTGTTTTCATTCCTTCACAAAATAACATAAAAACAAACACATTCGATTCTTATAATTATAAATAGATTGATCCATATGCTCTACTCTAAATCCATATGCTTTAAATGGATAAGAGAGATATGGATTTTCCGCTCAGCTCAAATTGTATCCTTTTCCTTCTGCTTGGACACGAAGAGATATGAAATATTTGACTAAGACTGGATTTCATTCCACTTTCCTATTTCTGAACAACAACTTATGTTATCAACTATTTCGTGTTTTCAAAGTTATTAATTGTCTCATACCCTATTTTTGATTTCGATAGTATGGTGTAGCGTATCTTATGCAAACGGAATTCTAAGGTTTCTTTATTTTATTATGCAATAAGAAGAATTCTTCCATTTTCTTTTTCTTTAGTTGCGGGAAAACCCAAATTAAAACTTTTATTTTATAGCGAGCGCAATTTCTAGTAAAAAATCCTGTATCCTTCCACTTAGATCAAAAGGAATTTTTCCAATAGAACTATGGAACCCCCGAGTGGTTGCGGTTGTACCTGTACTGCAGGAATAAGAAAACTCGCTATTCACTCAGTTTATTTTCCATAATAAGTTATGTAGGAGAGATGGCCGAGCGGTTCAAGGCGTAGCATTGGAACTGCTATGTAGACTTTTGTTTACCGAGGGTTCGAATCCCTCTCTTTCCGTTTTTCTTAATTCATCAACGTTAAGGATCACAATGTATCAAATCAAATAACAATTTTTTCCAGCAATAATATAATATCTTATATTATCTTATTTTGATTTAATAGAAATTAGAAATTCTCTATAGCAAATTACTGTGGTATGTAAAATACACATAGAGGAAAAAAGAAAAAAGGATCCTAATCCTAGGGTTAATCAATTTTAGCTAGTTGATGGGAAAATACAAATTAATGGTAATGGTCTTAGGGCGATTTAGTTCGGGGAAAGGGGAAGGGGAAGAAAATTCTATGAACCTTTCCTTTTTTCGTTAAGTTCAAGTCTGACGAGAGTAATATTCTACAACTAACAACTCATTTATTTTGAGACCGACCCACTTCCTATCTAGGATTTTATTTACTAGTCCTTTATATTCCAACGTGTCAATCGCCAAATGCTTTGGCAATTTCCCCGGGTCCGATGAAGCAATATAATTTTGAACCAGACCTTTTGATCTTTGGTTATCTTTCGTAGTAATAATATCTCGGGGTTTGCAACGAAAACTTGGTATATTGACTATACGACCATTAACTAAAATATGTCTATGGTTGACTAATTGGCGGGCCCCAGGAATGGTTGAAGCCATACCCAATCGAAAAAGGATATTATCCAAACGCATTTCAAGTAATTGTAGTAAAACCTGGCCTGTTGACCTTTTTGCTTTTCCAGCGATATGTACATATCTAAGTAATTGTCGTTCTGTCAGACCATAATGAAAACGCAATTTCTGTTTTTCTTGAAGACGAATACGATATTGCTCCTTTTTCCCAGAATTGAATTTTTTTTTAAGATTACTTCCGGATTTAGGTGTTTTTCTAGTGAGTCCTGGTAAAGCTCCCAGACGGCGTATTTTTTTTAAACGAGGTCCTCGATAACGGGACATGAAGACTCCTTTTTTTATTTTATTGAAATTTCATTTTACACAATTAATTTCATTGTATTTACATTACAGAATACATCGAAATTAAAACTGAATTAAACTACAGGATAAACAGAGTAAAATCAACTAAAGTACCCCAAAAAATGGAATTTCATCAAAATCTTTTTTTTTTGTATATATATTATTTATTTTATTGTTTTGTATCTAGCAAAATTGTAAGGTAAAAAACATAAAAGATCCTGGATTCTCCATTTAATTCGGAAAAAAAGAGATTCTTGTTCGTAGAACATCGATAGAGAAAAAAAAGCCGACTATCGGATTTGAACCGATGACCCTCGCATTACAAATGCGATGCTCTAACCTCTGAGCTAAGTGGGCTTACATAACGGAAATAGTGTAACAAATAGAAATAGGTATAGTATAGGAAATCCGTAAAATCTCAGATATTAGTTATTAATCTTAGCTATTAACTAGTTCTAAATTTGAAGTTATACTTATAAAAATAAAAAAATACTAAAACTTCTTAAAGATAAAGTTAGCTTGATATGCTTAACTATAGGATATTAAAAAATAAAATTTAGAATTTATTGGTATTTTCATTCGATCATTATAGACTTTATTATTTGTTAATAATTTGAGGATTAATATTTCACTAAGGGGAACATAGAGTCAGAGTAAATAAAATTGCTAATTCTGATTAGAAAAAAAGAATAAATATCAAGCGTTATAGTATAATTTTGAATACTATAAAAAAGTAAGACGGGAGGTGGGGGAGATAAAAACTTTTGGATATATTGATTCGGATTGAATTGCAAATACATCAAGGATAGAATCAATTCAATTCTGAATTGCAATAAGCAAGCGAGGTCTCTCAAATAGAGTCGAACTGAACTGCTAGACTACGTTGAGTGATGAACTCAATGATTCAAAAAAAAAACTAAGAGATGGATGAAATTACACAAGGAATCCTGGTCTCAAAGAAGAGGGAAATGGGGATATGGCGAAATCGGTAGACGCTACGGACTTGATTGTATTGAGCCTTGGTATGGAAACCTGCTAAGTGGTAACTTCCAAATTCAGAGAAACCCTGGAATTAAAAAAGGGCAATCCTGAGCCAAATCCGTGTTTTGAGAAAACAAGGGGTTCTCGAACTAGAATACAAAGGAAAAGGATAGGTGCAGAGACTCAATGGAAGCTGTTCTAACGAATCGAGTTAATTACGTTGTGTTGTTAGTGGAATTCCTTCTAGTTCTAAATTAGAGAAAGAGGGGTTTTATACCTTATACATTTAATAAACACGTATAGATACTGACATAGCAAACGATTAATCACAGAACTCATATTATATTCTAATTATAATATAGGTTCTTTATCTTTTTTAAAAATGAAATTAGAAATGATAATGATTATGAAATAAAAAACTCATATCATAATTTTTTTTTTTCATTATTGTGAATCCACTCCAATCGAATATTGAATAATCAAATTCTTCAATTAAAATTCAAAGTTTTCGAGATCTTTAAAAAAGTGGATTAATCGGACGAGGACAAAGAGAGAGTCCCATTCTACATGTCAATACTGACAACAATGAAATTTCTAGTAAAAGGAAAATCCGTCGACTTTATAAGTTGTGAGGGTTCAAGTCCCTCTATCCCCAAATCCTCTTTTATTCCCTAACTATACTATATTATTATTATTTATCCTCTTTTTTTTTTTCTTTTTATCAATGCACTTTTTTTTCTTTTTATCAATGCAATGGGTTTAAGATTCATTAGCTTTCTCATTCTACTCTTTCACAAAGGAATGCGAAGAGAACTCAATGGATCTTATCCTATTCATTGAATAGATTTCTTTTTTATTAGAGTATCGGCAAGAAATCTTGGTTATTCACTCTATTTTTAAGTTTTATTTAAGTAAACCATGCACAATGCATAGGACTACCCCCCCCATTTTCAAATTTAAAATTTGAAATACTTTAATTAATTTTTAGTCCTTTTAATTGACATAGATACAAATACTCTACTAGGATGATGCACAAGAAAAGGTCAGGATAGCTCAGTTGGTAGAGCAGAGGACTGAAAATCCTCGTGTCACCAGTTCAAATCTGGTTCCTGGCAGAGAAAAAAAAAAAAAAGATCCACCGAATAGGTATTGATCCAAATACCTCGAGATGGATTGTGATACATATTCATTAATAATATTTATTCATCTAAGTGGATAAATCTATAATATAAATATAGAGGCACTTCTTTTTCTTTTTAAAGAAGTTTTAAAATATATCTTTTCTTTATGATAAAGAAGGGGGTGAGATTCCCCTTTATTTTTTTGCGTTTCTTAATTTTGTATTCCGCTATTCCGACGAATATTTTTTTAGTCTTGCTTATCTTTATCTTATCTTATTTTCCTAGTTGTGCTAAGTAATGTGCGCGGTACAAAGTTCCTGGTAGAGAACTTCTTTGAGTCATCCTATTTTTCTGTTCATATGAAGGAAATTAATATGCGATTTTCAAAATAGGGGAATCCAAATGAAACCCTTTTTTTGCTCAGTCTATCTGGAATGCTTTTGTATAATTAGGAATTAATTATAAATAGGTATTCCGTTTCATCTAGGAAAAGAACCTAAAAATATTCCTTGACTTGAATAAAATCTGGAGTTGTGTTGTATAAGTGAGCATGAATTTCTTATCATTCAATGAGCATCTTGTATTTCATAAAAATTGGGGGTTATATAATCCTTACGTAAGGGCCAGCCTATCCAACTTTCAGGCATTAGGATACGTTTAAGGCGCGGATGATTATCATAAGAGATTCCCACCATATCATAAGATTCGCGTTCTTGAAAATCGGCACTTCTCCAAATCCAGAAGACAGACGGAATTCTAGGATTATCCTTTTGGGCAAAGACTTTTATGCAGACTTCTTCTGGATTATCTATACCATATTGTATTCTCGTAAGATGATACACGCTAGCTAAAGATCCACCGGGTGCTACATCATAAGCACATTGGGAGCGTAAATAATTGTAACCATATACATATAAAATGACAGCAATGGAATCCCAATCCCCTGCTTTTATTTGTAAAGTCTCTATTCCTCGGTGATCAAAGCCCAAAGATCTATGAACCACCTCATGTTTGACTAGCCAATTAGATAACCAACCCTGCTGCATTGTCTTCATCTCTCCCTCTTTGTATAAATATTTCACATTTCGGATGCAAGTTTGAAAGATTGCCCTGCTTTTTATTTTTCTACACAAAAGAGCCCCTCTCCTAATTCACTAATTTGTAGGAAGGTACTGAACTTTTGGATTTGAAAAAAGTTTCAGAAGATATATCTAATGTAGATGGTGATTGATAGAGCAATTCTTGCTCATAAGTTCCTGTATGAGTACTGCGCCTAACATAAAGCTTGTGACTGGTAGTAAAACATCTATTTTTATTTTGAGATAGAGTTTGATCCTCAACTATTTCTCGCGATATCTTCTTACGAAGTTTTGTTAGGGCATCTATAACTGCCTCCGGTTTAGGTGGGCAGCCCGGCAAGTAGACATCCACAGGAATTAACTTATCAACTCCCCGAACAGTACTATAGGAATCCGTACTGAACATTCCCCCTGTAATAGTACAGGCTCCCATAGCAATGACGTATTTTGGTTCAGGCATTTGCTCGTATAATCTCACTAAAGAGGGAGCCATTTTCATTGTTACCGTACCGGCTGTTAAAATTAGGTCTGCTTGCCTAGGACTTGATCTTGGTACCAATCCATAACGATCAAAGTCGAATCGTGAGCCTATTAATGAAGCAAATTCAATGAAACAACAACTGGTACCGTATAGAAGGGGCCATAAACTGGAGAGTCTTGACCAATTCGAAAGATCATTTGGTGTAGTTGAAATAACAGAATTGGAACTTGTTTGGTCAAGTAAGGGAAACTCAATCAAATTCATAACTGTCTCAATAGAATCTTTTCCTTCTTTTTTTTTGTCTAAATATTCAGTTAAGACCATTCCAAGGCTCCTTTTCGCCATGCATAAACTAAACCAACAACTAAGATAAGCACGAAAATCAAAGCTTCGATAAAAACGGATACACCCAATACGTCGAAACTCATTGCCCAAGGGTATAGAAAGACGGTTTCCACATCAAAAACAACAAAAACGAGCGCAAACATATAATAGCGTATTCGGAATTGTACCCAAGCCCCTCCCATGGGTTCTATACCCGATTCATAACTAGAAAGCTTCTCTGGTCCTTCACTAACCGGGGCTAAAAGTCCTGAAATCGAAAATGCCAAAATAGGAATAAGGCTTGCTATTATTAGAAATGTCCAAAAAATATCATATTCGTGAAGCAGAAACATAATGTACTCCCATTAATGTGGAATAGGCGGAACTTAAATTAGTCAATTCAATTCAGCATTGTCAATTTATCCAGAACTTCTCTCTTTTCCTCGGTGAAACAAGAATCTTTTTTGTTCAAACAAAAGCGCTTAGTTTAAGTTTAGCCTTTGTTTCCTCTGTGCTGCATCTTCTTTAAAGATTCATCCAATGGAATCCCAACTCCCTTTCTTTTGGATTTCCATTCTATTTAGATATGGTGTATGTAGATCTAATTCTTATATAAAGAAAACTTTCTCGTTTCACTTTGTCTCGCTTTCTCTAGAATCTCTAGAAAAAAGAATAGCTCTATCCTTTATTTAATATTTAATAATAAAATAATAAGAGACTATTAAATAAAAATGAGAATACTACTAAATTAGAACCTAATTAAGATAGTAGGACTAATCTATGCAGTATAATTAATGAGAAGTAATACTATAAAATAAAAATAAAGAACTCTATTTCAGAACTATGAGACAGAATATTCTGTTTTCTTATTTACTCTTTACTTTATTTTTTCTATTTAAAGTTGATCAATTTACATAATGTATCTATAAACAAAGTAATAAATATACTTAAAACAAAGTAGGAATTCGCAAAATGGATAAAATCATTGCAGTTATTATAGGGAAGTCTAGAGATATCCTATTTTGAAGGAGGACGGGATTCAAATCAGGGAAAGGATCCTTTCTTCTATTGATTTGATAGAAATTCGTTTTTCTTTTCCTGTCTGTATGATTTTGATTTTCGATGAATGAGCCTTTGGTAATGCTTTTATCTCTATTCTATGTCGCAGGCGCCTATCCAGTCTATAAACAAATACTAATGAGAAAATGAAAACTATACTAAACTAAAGAAAACATAGGATAGAGATCCTAAAATCTAAAAAAGGGCATATTAGGGCTATACGGATTCGAACCGTAGACCTTCTCGGTAAAACAGATCAAACGGATTATTATCGAAATGATTTGAACTGTTTCAAAGACCCAACATGCATTTTTTTGCATTGGGCTCTTTCATAAACTGATTTAAAGATCAGTTAGTCCACCATAGTTTTTCTTTACGGAAAGATAATGAGATGGCTCCCTGTGCTCTGATTGATTTTTTGTATTATGATCTATCTAGGAGCAATACCAAAGTGTTTCAAAGGAGGATTACCTTGACTTAGGTCTGCCTCCGGTCTAAATTAAATCAACCTAAGTGAAATGGAGTCTCTATCGTTCCACTGCAAGAGTTAACTATGAGACTTCATACACCTTAAAGTTCATAGAACGAAAAGAAGTTTTTTGGAGGCCCTTATCCTCATTACGCCTAGCATTTAGTGGGCTGGATATTTACCTTATCAACTAGCAAATCCATAAGGGTTCTATTTGATTAGGCACCTGAATTGGCACCTGAATCGGACTGAACCGACTGTTTGTCAGGCTACTGTTCTCCTATTCTCTCGAATCTATGAAGTAAGACATTGATTTTGCAATAAGATCGATTATGTTCATTGCATAATAAGCTCCTTTGAAAAGCATTGGCGCACGTGTAAACGAGTTGCTCTACCGAACTGAGCTATAGCCCTTATCAGAGATATCTTAACATATAGATAATTTCTTGTCAAGATGAATATTTTCTAATGCCAGAGGATACCCCTTTGATCTGTATCTGTTTAGTATTTAGTTTAGTATTTAGTATATAACAGACCAATAACAGAGCGGTATTGCTTAGAAAAGGGATTCAATATATAATCGATCGAAGTAATGGGTCTTCCTTTGTGGTGATAAATTGCCTACTTAACTCAGTGGTTAGAGTATTGCTTTCATACGGCGGGAGTCATTGGTTCAAATCCAATAGTAGGTAAGTAGGTAGAAAAATTACTAGATAGCATTGGACTTACTTCGCTTCGCTATCTAATAACTTTTTCTACCCCTCTTCCCTTTTTCTTTGTATCAACTATAAACCACTGGATTGTCTTCAATTGGATGGGGGAATCCAATTGACAGCCTCGATTCGTATCCTAGCTCGTCTGAGAGCGAGCTTCGCTTCAACCAAATCTTTCGTACCCTCAGCTTTACTCAAGTTAGCTTCGGCTATTTCAAGTGCCTTTTGAGCTTCTTCCGGATCAATATCACTACCCAGTTCCGCATCATTTCCTAAAATGATGATCTCATTATTAACTATTCTCGCAAAACCGCTCCACAGAATCGCTGTTAACCATTGGTCGTTGAGGAGGCGTATTCTCAAAGGACCCATATCTACTGCTGTGTTAATGGGGGCGTGGTTTTGGTAATACGCCAATTTGGCCACTATTAGTGGATAAAATGATTTCTTTCACTTCACAATCCCAAATAATTCGCTTAGGAGTCAGTACATAAAGATTTAATTTCATTTCTTCGATTTGTTCTCCTCTTCTAAGGTTATAGCTTTCGTGCTAGCTTCATCGATGTTACCCACCAAATAAAAAGCCTGTTCAGGTAGGCCGTCTAATTCTCCGGAAAGGATTAGTTGAAATCCCCTAATAGTTTCCGCAAGAGCAACATACTTTCCTGGAGAACCAGTAAAAACTTCTGCCACAAAGAACGGTTGTGATAAGAAACGCTCAATTTTTCTTGCTCTTGCTACAGTTAAACGATCCTCTTCCGATAATTCATCCAAGCCAAGAATTGCGATAATGTCCTGAAGTTCTTTGTAACGTTGTAAAGTTTCCTTAACTCTTTGCGCAGTTTCATAATGTTCGTTGCCAACGATCCGAGGCTGTAACATAGTCGAGGTTGAATCTAAAGGATCTACTGCTGGATAAATACCCTTGGAAGCTAATCCTCTGGAAAGTACGGTAGTAGCATCCAAATGTGCAAATGTTGTGGCAGGGGCAGGGTCGGTCAAATCGTCCTGCAGGTACATAAACTGCTTGAATCGAAGTTATAGATCCCTTTTTAGTAGAAGCAATTCTTTCTTGCAAAGAACCCATTTCTGTACTAAGAGTAGGTTGATAACCCACTGCGGAGGGCATTCTCCCTAATAAAGCGGATACCTCTGATCCTGCTTGAACAAAACGAAAGATATTATCGATAAATAAAAGCACGTCTTGCTTATTAACATCTCGGAAATATTCCGCCATAGTTAGGGCAGTTAAACCAACTCTCATACGAGCTCCCGGTGGTTCATTCATTTGGCCATAGACTAGAGCTACCTTTGATTCCTCAATATTTTTTTCATTAATTACTCCGGATTCCTTCATTTCCATATAAAGATCATTTCCTTCACGAGTCCCGTTCCCCTACTCCACCGAATACGGATACGCCCCCCATGAGCTTTAGCAATGTTATTGATTAATTCCATGATCAGTACTGTTTTACCTAGCCCCCCCAAATAGTCCTATTTTTCCTCCACGTCGATAAGGAGCTAAAAGATCGACGACCTTAATACCTGTTTCAAAGATGGATAATTTCGTATCTAACTCGATAAAGGCAGGCGCAGATCTATGAATAGGGAACGTTGCACTACTATCTACAGGACCCAAATTGTCAACAGGCTCCCCAAGAACGTTGAAAATTCGTCCGAGAGTAGCTCCACCGACCGGAACACTGAGAGGAGCTCCCGTGTCAATCACTTCCATTCCTCTCATCAACCCGTCCGTAGCACTCATAGCTACAGCTCTAACTCGATTATTTCCTAATAATTGTTGTACCTCACAAGTCACATTAATTTGCTTATCGGCAGTGTCTCTACTCTGGACTACCAAAGCGTTATAAATATAAGGTAACTTGCCTGGGGGAAAAGTGACATCCAGCACGGGTCCAATAATTTGATCGATACGACCTGTACTTTTTTCTTCAATTGTGGAAACCCCGGGAGGAGAAGTAGTAGGATTGGTTCTCATAATTATCACATAATTAAAAAAAAGGAATTTGTCGAAATTTTTCTTTTTTTATTGTTGAATAATGCCAAATCAAATCAAAAAAAATCCAAAAGTAAAAAGGAAATGAATTAGTTAATTCAATAAGAGAGAAAAGGGGACCAGGACTTGATTTCGTTGCCCAAGCGAATCCCATTCAATCGTTTACTCATGGAATGAGTCCATTGGAAAGTTCAATCAATCTTTTTTTTCATATACATTTTGCCTTTTGTGGAGGATCTGTGCCTACTCTACTTTCCTATCTAGGACTTCGATATACAAAATATATACTACTGTGAAGCATAGATTGCTGTCAACAAAGAATTTTATTAGTATTTAGTTAGGTATTTGCATTCAAAATAAGAAAAGAGAACTATTAAGAACTTGTAAAATAAGGATTAGGAATTAATTTGGGTTGCGCTATATCTATCAAAGAGTATACAATAATTATGGATTTGGTAAATCAAATCCATGGTTTAATAACGAACCGTGTTAACTTACCATAACAACAACTCAATTCCTATCGAATTCCTATATTGGAATTCCTATAGGATAGAACATACACAGGGTGTACGCATTATATATGAATGAAACATATTCATTAACCTAAGCATGCCCTCAATTTTCTTTAATGAGTTGATATTATATTAATTGAATATCCTTTTTGTTTTACGAGATTTTTGCTAAAGTTTCATTTACGCCTAATTAACATCGAGTAGACCCTGTTATTGTGAGAATTCTTAATTCAAGAGTTATAGGGAGGGACTTATGTCACCACAAACAGAAACTAAAGCAGGTGTTGGATTTCAAGCTGGTGTTAAAGATTATAAATTGACTTACTACACCCCAGAGTATGAAACTAAGGATACTGATATCTTGGCAGCATTCCGAGTAAGTCCTCAGCCTGGGGTTCCGCCCGAAGAAGCAGGGGCTGCAGTAGCTGCCGAATCTTCTACTGGTACATGGACAACTGTTTGGACTGATGGACTTACCAGTCTTGATCGTTACAAAGGACGATGCTATCACATCGAGCCTGTTGCTGGGGAAGACAACCAATGGATCTGTTATGTAGCTTATCCATTAGACCTATTTGAAGAGGGTTCCGTTACTAACATGTTTACTTCCATTGTAGGTAACGTATTTGGTTTCAAAGCCCTACGTGCTCTACGTTTGGAGGATCTACGAATTCCCCCTACTTATTCAAAAACTTTCCAAGGCCCGCCTCATGGTATCCAAGTTGAAAGAGATAAGTTGAACAAGTACGGTCGTCCTTTATTGGGATGTACTATTAAACCAAAATTGGGATTATCCGCAAAAAATTATGGTAGAGCGTGTTATGAGTGTCTACGTGGTGGACTTGATTTTACCAAAGATGATGAAAACGTAAACTCACAACCATTTATGCGCTGGAGAGACCGTTTTGTCTTTTGTGCCGAAGCTATTTATAAATCACAGGCCGAAACCGGTGAAATCAAGGGGCATTACTTGAATGCGACTGCGGGTACATGTGAAGAAATGATTAAGAGAGCTGTATTTGCAAGAGAATTAGGGGTTCCTATTGTAATGCATGACTACTTAACTGGGGGATTCACCGCAAATACTACTTTGGCTCATTATTGCCGCGACAATGGCCTACTTCTTCACATTCACCGTGCAATGCATGCAGTTATTGATAGACAGAAAAATCATGGTATGCATTTCCGTGTATTAGCTAAAGCATTGCGTATGTCTGGGGGAGATCATATCCACTCCGGTACAGTAGTAGGTAAGTTAGAAGGGGAACGCGAAATGACTTTAGGTTTTGTTGATTTATTGCGCGATGATTTTATTGAAAAAGATCGTGCTCGCGGTATCTTTTTCACTCAGGACTGGGTATCCATGCCAGGTGTTATACCGGTAGCTTCAGGTGGTATTCATGTTTGGCATATGCCAGCTCTGACCGAAATCTTTGGGGACGATTCTGTATTACAATTTGGTGGAGGAACTTTAGGACATCCTTGGGGAAATGCACCTGGTGCAGCAGCTAATCGAGTGGCTTTAGAAGCCTGTGTACAAGCTCGTAACGAAGGGCGCGATCTTGCTCGCGAAGGTAATGAAATTATCCGAGCAGCTTGCAAATGGAGTCCTGAACTAGCCGCAGCTTGTGAAGTATGGAAGGCGATCAAATTCGAGTTCGAGCCGGTAGATACTATTGATTAACTAGATAAAACTAAAGATAAAGAAGGTATAAATAAAAAAGAAACGAAATAAAAAGAGAAAAAAATCAGTTATGAAATGCAGTAATTCTTCTTTATTCTTCTAATTGATTGCAATTAAACTCGGCTCAATCTTTTTTAGAAAAAAAAGATTGAGCCGAATAAAAATAGATCATGATATGATCATGAGACTTGACAAATTGAGATTCGTCTATTCTATATATCTAGAATATATATATTAAGGTATAATACAATAAAGAAATACAAATAAAATAATAAAATAATAAAATATAGTATTATCATATGATAATGATAATGGAATCAAATACGCAGTATTTACAGAAAAAAGTCTTCGTTTATTGGGAAAGAATCAATATACTTTTAATGTCGAATCGGGATTCACTAAGACAGAAATAAAGCATTGGGTCGAACTCTTCTTTGGTGTTAAGGTGGTAGCTGTGAATAGCCATCGACTACCTGGAAAAGGTAGAAGAATAGGACCTATTCTGGGCCATACAATGCATTACAGACGTATGATCATTACCCTTCAACCGGGTTATTCTATTCCACTTCTAGATAGAGAAAAAAACTAAAGGAGAATGAATGAAAAAAGACATAGTTTGGAAGTTAGACCTTTTTATAGGACTCTCTTTCAATTTCAAAAAAGAGGACGTTTGAAACTTTTAACAGGCGTAATCGTGAGTCAACAAGTGACTCGAACTGTGTGTAAAAAAAGAAGCATTTTTTTTTTTTCAAAATGCTAGAACTAGATAAGGAAGTTTTCTATAACCTTGAGAAAAAGGATAAAAAGGTAGTTTTTTTTTAGTTTATGACTCCGATCAAGAGCGAGAAATCCTTGATTTGGGATTGGACATAGAACCTGGACCCATCGTAGAGACGTTTAGTTCAAAAGAAAGGATCGTATCCTGATGGTAAGAATTATACTT
>NW_028259461.1:16407468-16422468 GCF_056163025.1 Triticum urartu | reverse complement strand
AATTTCGAAATCAGGCCAAGCGTCTTAATACATATGCAAAAAAATTCATTATTGGCCCACCATTGATTAGAAGATTTAGCTTGTATGAATCGCTATTGGTTTGATACGAATAATGACAATCGTTTCAGTATGTTAAGGATACAGATGTATCCACAATTCATTTAGAGTTACTTAATAGTCTATTTCTTATACCATATCTCTATCCCGTGAAATTCTCGAGCCAAAAGATGGATGCATATGCTGTGTTTCATTTTGCTAAATGATATCAATTAAATGGTGTATCAATTCCATAAATTGCATATAGCAATAAATAAATCAGCAAAATTCTTTCTAATATTTTAGATAGAAGAAACATTTCTTCTATCTAAAATATTAGAAAGAATGTACCCTTCTATCCAAATCCAATTTGCATCGATAAAATAAATCCAAATTCCAGTAGTAGATGAATAATTGCAAATTTGTGTGTGTACGAGATTAGAATAACTTCAAAATAACTGACATAATTTTGTATTTTTCCTGATCAGAAAAATACATGAAAAAGAAAGGAGGTAGAAAAATTTTTGGATTTATGGTTAAAGAAGAAAAAGAAGAAAACAGGGGTTCTGTTGAATTTCAAGTATTCAGTTTCACCAATAAGATACGGAGACTTGCTTCACATTTGGAATTACACAAAAAAGATTTTTCATCGGAAAGAGGTCTACGAAGACTTTTGGGAAAACGTCGACGTTTGCTGGCTTATTTGGCAAAGAAAAATAGAGTACGTTATAAGAAATTAATCGGTCAGTTGAATATTCGGGAGCAGTAATTTAATCGTTCAAATTTTTTTCTTGTTTTATTATTTTTTTAGTAGTCTTATAGTAGTCTTAGATTTTTCATTTTGATGAGCCTCGCTTTGAGGAATTCATGGAATAATCCATTTTCATGGAATAATGAATTAAGGAAGAAAGGATATGAGTCTACCGCTTACAAGAAAAGATCTCATGATAGTCAATATGGGCCCTCAACACCCATCAATGCATGGTGTTCTTCGACTGATCGTTACTCTCGATGGTGAGGATGTTATTGATTGTGAACCCATATTAGGGTATTTACACAGAGGAATGGAAAAAATCGCGGAAAACCGAACTATTATACAATACTTACCTTATGTAACAAGGTGGGATTATTTAGCTACTATGTTTACAGAAGCAATAACAGTAAATGCACCAGAATTCTTGGAGAATATTCAAATACCACAAAGAGCCAGCTATATTAGGGTAATTATGTTAGAATTAAGCCGGATAGCTTCTCACTTGCTATGGCTTGGACCTTTTATGGCGGATCTCGGCGCACAGACTCCTTTTTTCTATATTTTTAGAGAGAGAGAATTAATATATGATCTATTTGAAGCTGCTACAGGTATGCGAATGATGCACAATTACTTTCGCATCGGAGGAGTAGCCGCCGATCTACCTTATGGATGGATCGATAAATGTTTAGATTTCTGTGATTATTTTTTACGCGGAGTTGTTGAATATCAACAACTTATTACACAGAATCCAATTTTTTTAGAGCGAGTTGAAGGAGTAGGTTTTATTAGCGGAGAAGAAGCAGTAAATTGGGGCTTATCGGGACCGATGTTACGAGCTTCTGGAATACAATGGGATCTTCGTAAAGTAGATCCTTATGAGTCTTACAACCAATTTGATTGGAAAGTCCAATGGCAAAAAGAAGGGGATTCGTTAGCTCGCTATTTAGTACGAATTGGTGAAATGAGGGAATCCATCAAAATAATTCAACAAGCTGTAGAAAAAATTCCTGGAGGACCTTATGAAAATTTAGAAGTCCGACGCTTTAAGAAAGAAAATAATTCTGAATGGAATGATTTTGAGTATAAATTTCTTGGTAAAAAACCTTCGCCCAATTTTGAATTGTCAAGACAAGAGCTTTATGTAAGAGTAGAAGCCCCAAAAGGTGAATTAGGGATTTATCTAGTAGGAGTGATAGCCTTTTCCCCTGGAGATGGAAAATCCGTCCACCCGGGTTTATTAATTTGCAAATTCTTCCTCAGCTAGTTAAAAAAATGAAATTGGCTGATATCATGACGATATTAGGTAGTATAGATATCATTATGGGGGAAGTTGATCGTTGAAATGATAATAGATAGGGTAGAGGTAGAAACTATCAATTCTTTTTCGAAATTGGAATTATTAAAAGAAGTCTATGGACTGATATCGATTCTACCCATTTTGACCCTCCTTTTGGGAATAACAATAGAGGTACTCGTAATTGTGTGGTTAGAAAGAGAAATATCTGCGTCGATACAACAACGTATTGGTCCTGAATATGCTGGCCCCCTGGGCCTGCTTCAAGCTATAGCAGATGGGACTAAGCTACTTTTTAAAGAAGATATTCTGCCATCCCGAGGAGATATTTCTTTATTTAGCATTGGACCCTCTATAGCAGTCATATCAGTTTTATTAAGTTTTTTAGTTATCCCTTTGGGATATCATTTTGTTTTAGCCGATCTTAGTATTGGTGTTTTTTTATGGATTGCCATTTCAAGTATAGCTCCTATTGGTCTTCTTATGGCAGGATATAGCTCAAATAATAAATATTCTTTTTCAGGCGGTCTACGAGCTGCTGCTCAATCCATTAGTTATGAAATACCATTAACTTTTTGTGTGCTAGCAATATCTCTACGTGTGATTCGTTAAAATAGATCTTTTTCCTATAAAATCCATTAACTATTTATATTCCTTTTCTTATTTAGTATTTGGGTTGGTAAGTTAAACTAGATAGCTATATGAGTGAAACAAAACAGCTTATAAATTTGTAGTAAAAAGAAAAAATCTCATTTCCTACGTACAAGAAAAAAGTGGAAGTAAACATAAGCAGTGTAAACTCTTTATCCCAAGGTTGATATTTTTTAATTAGTCATCATATCTTGAAGCGGCCAAGAATAAAGGATTCACGATATGGAATTCCATTACTAGAATACTCCTAGTTATTACTATAACTTAATAATCCATAAGAAGAATCCACCAAAAGTTAGTGAAGGGTTAGGAACACTAAAGTACATAAAGGATTAGTAATGGAAAATCTAAAACATTAGAGATTTTTGCCCATAAAAGGAATCATAATAAGGACTTGCAATTTGTAGAAATTATCAAGTAGTACTTTCTTCGGATTCCGATCCAGAGTATGTTCCCATTCACTTGTTAAGGAAATGGCTATCAAGAACGAATTAACCCTTTATCCATTTTTTCTTTTTAAATACCCCCTCCCTGGGGAAAGAAGAATAGTAAAAAAGATATGGAGTGCACTAGAAAAAATTTTCATTATTTCCTTCCTCTATCCATATTCATGCAGAATTGCTCATGAACTAATACCCAACTCTTTCCATTTATTAATTGAATTCCTATAACAAGTAACAAGTGTTTTATTCCAAGATTAAGTTATTACTGAACAAAGAAAAATTTTCATTATATTATAAAGGATGAGATCAATTCGGAAGCGCTTTTTCTTATTCTAGCAGACGGAATTCCTTTGGTCTAATTTAGGACTTTCAAATCTATTTTATTTTATCTAATTCTATCTACGCCCCCGGGGCTAGGAACAAAACAGTCCTTTCCTTTTTCTGATCATAGAGAAGCCGTATGAAGCTAAGGTTTCATGTACGGTTTTGAAATAGCGGTGGGAACTGTGATGTTATCACCGACTATGATTATCTAACAGTTCAAGTACAGTTGATATAGTTGAAGCACAGTCAAAATACGGTTTTTTTGGATGGAATATTTGGCGTCAGCCTATAGGTTTTCTGGTTTTTTTAATTTCTTCTTTGGCAGAATGTGAAAGATTACCCTTTGATTTACCAGAAGCGGAGGAAGAATTAGTAGCAGGTTACCAAACTGAATATTCCGGTATCAAATATGGTTTATTTTATCTTGTTTCTTACCTAAATTTATTAGTTTCTTCTTTATTTGTAACAGTTCTCTACTTGGGCGGGTGGAATTTATCTATTCCCTATATATCCTTTTTTGATTTTTTCCAAATGAATAAAGCAGTTGGAATTTTGGAAATGACAATGGGTATATTTATTACATTAACTAAAGCTTATTTATTTCTCTTCATTTCTATCACAATAAGATGGACTTTACCGAGGATGAGAATGGATCAGTTATTAAATCTTGGATGGAAATTTCTTTTACCTATTTCCCTGGGCAATCTCTTATTAACAACCTCTTCTCAACTTGTTTCACTATAAATAAGATAATACAATAATAGTAAGAATATTTTCAACACAAAAGCTCTCTCAAACAAGAGAAAGAAACATATCTTTTTCATAGATATTTAGAATGAATATGTTCCCTATGGTAACTGGGTTCATGAGTTATGGTCAACAAACAATACGTGCTACAAGGTACATAGGTCAAAGTTTCATAACTACCTTATCCCACACAAATCGTTTACCTATAACGATTCACTACCCTTATGAAAAATCAATTACACCAGAGCGTTTCCGAGGGCGAATCCACTTTGAATTTGATAAATGTATTGCTTGTGAAGTATGTGTTCGCGTATGTCCGATAGATTTACCCGTTGTGGATTGGAGATTTGAAAAGGATATTAAAAGAAAACAATTGCTTAATTATAGTATTGATTTCGGAGTTTGTATATTTTGTGGCAATTGTGTTGAGTACTGTCCAACAAGCTGTTTATCAATGACTGAAGAATATGAACTTTCTACCTATGATCGTCATGAATTGAATTACAATCAAATTGCTTTAAGTCGGTTACCAATCTCCATAATGGGAGATTACACACAATTCAAACAATTAGGAATTCGTCTGAAAGTAAAATAAACAAAGAAAAATCTTCGAATTCAAGAACGATTACTGATTACTAAACTTTGATTTTGTCTTTCTGTTATAAAAATCTAATAATTCTTTATTAAACTTTAAAATTAAACTATAAAGAAAAACGAAAAACTACTGCTTATTGGAAATTATTTCTTATTTTAAATCAGACTAGATTTTCGTGATATAATATAATTTATAACTATAAGTTTATACACAAAAAAATACCCTAATCCTTTTTTCCTTCCTTGAATCCTTTAGTTTTAGTCAGTTCATGAAAAATTTTATACTATTAATTTCTTTTTATCCATAATGGATTTACCTGGACCAATACATGAGATTCTTATGCTATTTGGGGGATTTGTTCTTCTACTAGGGGGTCTAGGAGTAGTATTACTTACCAACCCCATTTATTCTGCCTTTTCGCTGGGATTAGTTCTTGTTTGTATATCCTTATTCTATTTTTTATTAAATTCCTACTTTGTAGCTGTCGCACAACTTCTTATTTATGTGGGAGCCATAAATGTCTTGATCATATTCGCTGTAATGTTCGTAAATGGCTCAGAATGGTCTAAAGATAAGAATTATTGGACTATTGGAGATGGGTTCACTTCACTCGTTTGTATAACTATTGTTTTTTCACTAATGACTACTATCCCAGATACGTCGTGGTATGGAATTCTTTGGACTACAAGATCAAACCAAATAGTAGAACAGGGTCTCATAAATAATGTTCAACAAATTGGAATTCATTTAGCAACCGATTTTTATCTTCCGTTTGAACTCATTTCCATAATTCTTCTAGTTTCTTTAATAGGTGCAATTACTATGGCTCGGCAATAAGAAAACTTAGAAAAAGTACAAATTATAAGAATTGCAAATCTAAAATAAATAACTAAAGAATCACAATTTTGATTTAGTAAAATCCATCTACTGCCAACAAATACCTCCTTTTTTTTTTTTTTTTTTTTCTTTTGTTGTGTAATTGTTCTATTGTAATTAATTGAATCGGTTCAATTCTTGCCCTCATATTGAAATGAATCGAGATTGATAAGGAGTTAGTTAATGATGTTTGAGCATGTACTTTTTTTGAGTGTCTATTTATTTTCGATTGGTATCTATGGATTGATCACAAGCCGAAACATGGTTAGAGCTCTAATATGTCTTGAACTTATACTGAATTCAATTAATCTAAATCTCGTAACATTTTCTGATCTATTTGATAGTCGCCAATTAAAAGGAGATATTTTCGCAATTTTTGTTATAGCCCTTGCAGCTGCTGAAGCCGCTATTGGACTATCCATTCTTTCTTCCATCCATCGTAATAGGAAATCCACTCGTATCAATCAATCTAATTTATTGAATAATTAGACTTTTGAATAATTAGACATAGAATCCTCTAAACAAAGGCGCACATATTAAAATAAATAGAAATCAATACTATTTTCTTAGTATTATTTGAGAATATCCATTTTTTTTAGTAGATTATTGCATAGTATTCTTTTTCACTTAAATGAATTTTTGTATTTGTAATTCATTGATATTGCAATTTGAATATTGCAATAATTTATATTGAAAAGACGATAGCCAATTTATTGGCTAATTCGAATTCGTCTGTACAATTCGTAAAATTCTTTCTTATTTCTTATTTATTGTTGAAATCCAAAATTAAAGTCTCTTGGCTCTCTTCACGCTTTCTCACAAACAGATTAAAAAATAGATTTTTTTTTTTGAAGTTTGGATAAACCATTGCTTCGTCTGGTGTCTACAATACATATGACTCATTATAGTACTAATTTCATTTTTACCAGATCGAAAAATTTTATGTTGAAAAGAAAAATTTATAGATCCAATGTCACATTCCGTAAAAATTTACGATACATGTATAGGATGCACTCAATGTGTACGAGCTTGTCCAACAGATGTATTAGAAATGATACCCTGGGATGGATGTAAAGCCAAGCAAATTGCTTCCGCGCCGAGAACCGAAGATTGTGTGGGTTGTAAGAGATGTGAATCTGCCTGCCCGACAGATTTTTTAAGTGTCCGCGTTTATTTAGGGCCTGAAACAACACGTAGCATGGCTCTATCTTATTGATACGTTACAAAAAACTTCACTCGAATCGTCTGATTCCTCTTTACCGAAGAAGCCTGTGCTCGAAATAATCGAGCACGGGCTTTTCTGGTCAAAACGTATCTTGTCTTTATCACTTTATCATGAGTTATTTTCCTTGGTTAACAATACTTGTTGTTTTGCCGATATTTGCAGGTTCATTAATTTTCTTTTTACCTCATAAGGGAAACAAAGTCGTTAGGTGGTATACTATATCTATTTGTTTATTAGAATTCCTTCTAATGACTTATGCGTTCTGTTATCATTTCCAACTGGAGGATCCCTTAATCCAATTAAAGGAGGATTATAAATGGATAGATGTCTTCGATTTCCACTGGAGATTGGGAATCGATGGACTTTCATTAGGATCTATTTTATTGACAGGATTTATCACTACTTTAGCTACTTTAGCAGCTTGGCCAATTACACGGAATTCGCGATTATTCTATTTCCTGATGCTCGCAATGTATAGTGGTCAAATAGGATTATTTTCTTCGCGAGACCTTTTACTTTTTTTTATCATGTGGGAGTTAGAATTAATTCCTGTTTACTTACTTTTATCCATGTGGGGGGGGAAGAGGCGTCTATATTCAGCTACAAAGTTTATTTTGTATACTGCAGGCGGTTCCATTTTTTTCTTAATCGGAGTTCTGGGTATGGGCTTATATGGTTCCAACGAACCAGGATTAGATTTGGAAAGATTAATTAATCAATCATACCCTGCAACCTTGGAAATACTTTTATATTTTGGCTTCCTTATTGCTTATGCTGTCAAATTGCCGATTATACCCCTACATACGTGGTTACCAGATACCCATGGGGAAGCACATTATAGTACATGTATGCTTTTAGCGGGAATATTATTAAAGATGGGAGCATATGGATTGATTCGGATCAACATGGAATTGTTACCTCATGCTCATTATCTATTTTCGCCCTGGTTAGTAATAATAGGAGCGATCCAAATAATCTATGCAGCTTCAACTTCTCTTGGTCAACGAAATTTCAAAAAAAGAATAGCTTATTCCTCTGTATCTCACATGGGTTTCATAATTATAGGAATTGGTTCCATAACCAACATTGGACTCAATGGAGCTATTTTACAAATATTATCCCATGGATTTATTGGTGCTACACTTTTTTTCTTGGCAGGAACCGCTTCTGATAGAATGCGTCTTGTTTATCTCGAAGAACTGGGGGGAATATCTATCCCAATGCCTAAAATTTTTACCATGTTTAGTAGCTTTTCAATGGCTTCTCTTGCCTTACCAGGAATGAGTGGTTTTGTCGCAGAATTAGTAGTATTTTTTGGACTAATTACTAGTCCAAAATTTCTGTTAATGCCAAAAACACTAATTACTTTTGTAATGGCAATTGGAATGATATTAACTCCTATTTATTTATTATCTATGTTACGCCAGATGTTCTATGGATACAAGCTATTTAATGTTCCAAACGCAAATTTTGTGGATTCTGGACCACGAGAACTCTTTATTTTAATCTGTATCTTTTTACCAGTAATAGGAATTGGTATTTATCCAGATTTTGTTCTCTCCCTATCCGTTGACAGGGTAGAGGCTCTCTTATCCAATTATTATCCTAAATAGGTTTGCTTTTTTTTACTCGTCTGCTCTATTAATGCAGAAATAAGTAAAAAAGTATATAATGCAGAAATAAGTAAAAAAGTATAATTAGATCTATCTCGAATTTTTGAGAACCCTTTGATAAGGCGTTCAAGGGGTTCTCAAATAAAACATAAAAGTAAAAACCTTCATTTCATGAAGGTTTTATTTTATGTAATCATTTAGGTGTTAATGTAAACGAACCATAACTATGTAAGCCTATTCCTAATAGATTTATACCAAAATAACAAATCCAAATTATAAGAAATCCTATCAAAGCTATAAGTGCAGAATTCGTACCCTTCCAATTTGGATTTGTTCTACTATGTAAATAAATTGCGAATATGGTCCAAGTAATAAATGCCCAAGTTTCCTTAGGATCCCAATTCCAATAGGATCCCCAGGCCTCATTAGCCCATACTGCTCCACAAAGAATACCTACGGTTAAAAGGGTAAATCCTAGGCTAATGACACGATAACTCCAAGAATCCAAACGCTCCGTTAATTGATATTTGTAATAATTTGGAAATGAAGGGACAGAGGTTCTTTTTAAAGCACTTCTTTTTGCATAAAAATATTTAATATCACTAAAGAAAAATGTTTTATTTAAAACATTTTTTTTCTTTTTAGAAAAGAAATGGAAATTATTTCGAAATCTAATGATTAGAATAGCGGCAGATAATAAGGATCCGCACAAAAGAGTTGCATAGCTTAATAACATCATACTGACATGCATCATTAACCACTGAGATTGTAGAGCAGGTACTAGTATCGTGGATTGATGCATTTCAGTTAAAAGACCCGATGTGGCAAAGCCTTGCGTTAAAATAGTACTTGGCGTAGTTATTGTGCTTAAATCATTTTTAGAGTTCTGTATTTTAGGAATGGTATGAAGAATATACAGGGCCCATGAAAGGAAGATCAATGACTCATATAAATTACTTAATGGAAAATGTCCCGAGGAAGCCCAACGAGAAACTAAGAATCCTGTTATAGAGAAAAAAGTAACTATCATTCCTTTTTCTGACGAATCGCGTAATCCTCCAAGTTCACGAACTAATAAGGTTATAAAATGAATCGTAATCACAATTGAAATCGTTGAGAAAGAGATATGAGTTAGTATATGTTCTAAAGTTGCAAATAGCATAAGGGGAAGGTCCCATTACAAAATTGTAAATTTCGAATTGATTTCTAATCTATTGTATTCTTTTTCAAGAATGCCGCCACTCGGATTCGAACCGAGATGCTTGAGCACTGCTTCCTAAGAGCAGCGTGTCTACCAATTTCACCATGGCGGCTAACTTCAAATAATAGGTAACTTAAAAGAATAATAGCTATTATCTTGGGAATCGTCGATATTGGGAAAGTCCATAAAATTTAGGAACATTAGAGTTTTCATTAAAATAGACTTCGTTTGGTAGTATCGTTTCCATTTTTTTTTTTTACAATAAACTCTTGCTTTGCCCAATAGAAACACAAACACTGCTTGAAAGAGTTGGAACTTCTTTTTTCTAACTTGCAATTATAGAACTAATTTTTTCTAATTAATTTCCCCTTTACATTTTGAAAATTCTTTCAATACAATGAAAAAAATCCAAAAGGGTTTCTATTTAATGATGAAATTAAAATAAAATGGATAAATAGAAAAGGCTTTTTGGATTTTTTAAAAATTTCTAGAATGAAAGTCTTTATGCTCTTATTAATAAGATTTACTAACCTTATGATTTTGGAGAAGATAGGTGGAAGTTGTAAGTCCTATTGTAAGAATACTCCACTTTTCATAATTTTCCTAATAGAATATGAGGATTCTATTAGGAAAATTATGAAAAGTTCATTGATAGGAAAAGAATACTTAGCACACAGTATACCAAACAAAACTTTTTTTTTCTTGTATATATAAGATAAGAGGGGTTTTTTGTTCTAAGAATATTGTACCGAGTAATTCGACACATAAAAGTACATTCAAAGAAGAATCCAAATTATTAAATAATTGGAATTCTTTTTTGATAAGTCAATTCATATTATTCCAAAATCTTATTATTTGTTTGTTGCCCAGAAAAACCCTTTGGTTTTGGATGCTCATTACCGCTCGAAAATGATCTTGATTTTACTAAAGAATAAGATTGTACTATGGAAAAATAAGTCTTTTTCTTCCAAATATTTTTACGAATACGCTTTTTTGACATTGAAGTACGTTTTTTTGGAACTGCCATTCAAAAAGGAAATTACTTTTTTCTAGTTGTATGTGAAAGACATCTATTGCTGCAAATCAATCCTTCTTTCTTCTTTTTATTAGTATTTATACTTAGATACTGAAAGATACTTAAATTTTGAATTATTTTTTACTTCATTTTGTCTAATGCGGATAAGACAACAAGAATTTTTTAACATTTTTTCTTTATATATTTTATACTTTTTTTTTAATAATATAGAATATATAGAAGGGTTTCTCATTTAAATCTATTTATATCTATTTATATATCAAGTATACTCCATATATAGATATATGGTATGGAAGCCTATCCCCCATATAAGATAAGACGGGGGGATAAAAAGAAGGGAAAATGAAAATAGTTAATTAAGTTCAGAATGGTATTCCATAAAGGAAAGGAATTCCAATCAAAACAAAAAATACTGAGTCTCTTAAACAAGACATTCTAAAACTTAGGTAATTTATAGTCATTAGAATTTTAGTTCTATATGAAGTAAGGACTATTCGATAATTTCTTATAAACATAGGTTTTCATTGGAATTCACTCAATCAGTTAATTATGGAACAAGAGAGCTGTTTCATCTTTGTTTTAAAGAAATATAAAAATGAATTATGAATAGAAAGTAAAATGATTCCACTTTTTTTTTTTTATTTTTATAAATATCTTTATTTAGTTAATAAAATAACTTCGTTACCTAGTTATTTTATTAACTTTTTTAATTTAACCAACTAAACCCATTCTTAATTTTTAATTATTTCAATGAGATAAATTTTGGAAAAATTAAGAATTTCAGTATTTTTTCTTATTCTTTTTATTTATTCTTTCAGAAAGAGATAAGAATTGGTTTGGTGAATCGGAAACAATTTTATAGAAAAATTGAAGTAAAAATTGAAGTAAAAATTGCAATTTCTTTTCTTATGGAACATACATATCAATATGCATGGGTAATCCCTCTTCTCCCACTTCCAGTTATTATGTCAATGGGATTTGGCCTTATTCTTATTCCGACAGCAACAAAAAATCTTCGTCGCATATGGGCTTTTCCTAGTGTTTTACTCTTAAGTATAGCTATGGTATTCTCAGTTCAACTGTCTATTCAACAAATAAATGGAAGTTCGATCTATCAATATCTATGGTCTTGGACCGTCAATAATGATTTTTCTTTAGAATTTGGATACTTGATTGACCCACTTACTTCTATTATGTTAATACTAATTACTACTGTAGGAATCCTGGTTCTTATTTATAGTGATGGTTATATGTCTCACGATGAAGGATATTTGAGATTTTTTGTTTATATAAGTTTTTTCAATACTTCCATGTTGGGATTGGTTACTAGCTCCAATTTGATACAAATTTATTTTTTTTGGGAACTCGTGGGAATGTGTTCTTATTTATTGATAGGCTTTTGGTTTACACGACCAATCGCAGCGAGTGCTTGTCAAAAAGCTTTTGTAACTAATCGTGTAGGGGATTTTGGTCTATTATTAGGAATTTTAGGTTTTTTTTGGATAACAGGTAGTTTAGAGTTTAGGGATTTGTTCAAAATAGCTAATAACTGGATTCCTAATAATGGAATTAACTCTTTACTTACTACTTTGTGTGCTTTTTTATTATTCCTTGGTGCAGTTGCGAAATCCGCACAATTCCCTCTTCACGTATGGTTACCCGATGCTATGGAAGGGCCCACTCCTATTTCGGCTCTTATACACGCAGCAACTATGGTTGCTGCGGGAATTTTTCTTCTAGCTCGACTTCTTCCTCTTTTCATATCTTTACCTTTGATAATGAGTTTTATTTCTTTAGTAGGTACAATAACACTATTCTTAGGAGCTACTTTAGCTCTTGCTCAGAGAGATATTAAAAGAAGCTTAGCCTATTCTACAATGTCTCAATTGGGTTATATGATGTTAGCTCTAGGTATAGGTTCTTATCAAGCTGCTTTATTCCATTTGATCACTCATGCTTATTCAAAAGCTTTATTGTTCTTGGGATCCGGATCCGTTATTCATTCAATGGAACCTCTTGTTGGATATTCACCAGATAAAAGTCAAAATATGGTTCTTATGGGCGGTTTAAGAAAATACATTCCAATCACAAGAACTACTTTTTTATGGGGTACACTTTCTCTTTGTGGTATTCCACCTCTTGCTTGCTTCTGGTCCAAAGATGAAATCCTTAGTAATAGTTGGTTGTATTCGCCCTTTTTTGGAATAATAGCCTCCTTTACTGCAGGATTAACTGCCTTTTATATGTTTCGGATATATTTACTTACATTTGATGGGTATTTGCGTGTTCATTTTCAAAATTACAGTAGCACTAAAGAGAGTTCCTTGTATTCAATATCCTTATGGGGAAAAAGGATACCCAAAGGAGTGAATAGGGATTTCGTTTTATCAACAACGAAGAGTGGAGTTTCTTTTTTTTCACAAAATATACCAAAAATTCAAGGTAATACAAGAAATAGGATAGGATCCTTTACTACGTCTTTTGGGGCTAAAAAAACTTTTGCCTATCCGCATGAAACGGGAAATACTATGTTATTTCCTCTTCTTATATTACTACTTTTCACTTTGTTCATTGGATTCATAGGAATCTCTTTTGATAATGGAGGAATTGGTAATGGAATAGCAGAGTTAACCATATTATCAAAGTGGTTAACTCCCTCAATAAACTTTACCCAGGAAAGTTCTAATTCTTTTGTAAATTCATATGAATTTATTACTAATGCAATTTCTTCTGTAAGTCTAGCTATCTTTGGTTTATTCATAGCATATATCTTCTATGGATCCGCTTATTCTTTTTTTCAGAATTTGGATTTAATAAACTCTTTTTACAAAGGAAATCCTAAAAAAGAATTTTTAGATCAAGTAAAAAAAAATATATACAGTTGGTCATATAATCGTGGTTATATAGATATTTTCTATACTAGGGTCTTTACCCTCGGTATAAGAGGGTTAACCGAACTCACGGAGTTTTTTGATAAGGGTGTTATTGATGGAATTACCAATGGAGTGGGTCTTGCTAGTTTTTGTATAGGAGAGGAAATTAAATATGTAGGGGGAGGTCGAATCTCGTCTTATTTATTCTTTTTTTTATGTTATGTATCTGTGTTTTTATTCTTTTTTCTTTCTTAAGTTAAGGAATTTACAACAAGTCTCTTGCAAAAATAACTATCCTATCCCCTTTCTACAATCTCTCTATATCCTTGTTACATAAGGTAAGTATTGTATAATAGTTCGGTTTTCCGCGATTTTTTCCATTCCTCTGTGTAAATACCCTAATATGGGTTCACAATCAATAACATCCTCACCATCGAGAGTAACGATCAGTCGAAGAACACCATGCATTGATGGGTGTTGAGGGCCCATATTGACTATCATGAGATCTTTTCTTGTAAGCGGTAGACTCATATCCTTTCTTCCTTAATTCATTATTCCATGAAAATGGATTATTCCATGAATTCCTCAAAGCGAGGCTCATCAAAATGAAAAATCTAAGACTACTATAAGACTACTAAAAAAATAATAAAACAAGAAAAAAATTTGAACGATTAAATTACTGCTCCCGAATATTCAACTGACCGATTAATTTCTTATAACGTACTCTATTTTTCTTTGCCAAATAAGCCAGCAAACGTCGACGTTTTCCCAAAAGTCTTCGTAGACCTCTTTCCGATGAAAAATCTTTTTTGTGTAATTCCAAATGTGAAGCAAGTCTCCGTATCTTATTGGTGAAACTGAATACTTGAAATTCAACAGAACCCCTGTTTTCTTCTTTTTCTTCTTTAACCATAAATCCAAAAATTTTTCTACCTCCTTTCTTTTTCATGTATTTTTCTGATCAGGAAAAATACAAAATTATGTCAGTTATTTTGAAGTTATTCTAATCTCGTACACACACAAATTTGCAATTATTCATCTACTACTGGAATTTGGATTTATTTTATCGATGCAAATTGGATTTGGATAGAAGGGTACATTCTTTCTAATATTTTAGATAGAAGAAATGTTTCTTCTATCTAAAATATTAGAAAGAATTTTGCTGATTTATTTATTGCTATATGCAATTTATGGAATTGATACACCATTTAATTGATATCATTTAGCAAAATGAAACACAGCATATGCATCCATCTTTTGGCTCGAGAATTTCACGGGATAGAGATATGGTATAAGAAATAGACTATTAAGTAACTCTAAATGAATTGTGGA
>NW_028259461.1:16367403-16396968 GCF_056163025.1 Triticum urartu | reverse complement strand
GTCAATAAGCCTGTTGGCACAGAAACCATTAAAAGAACGCCCAATAACTTATTGGGTACCGTACGGAGTATTTGAAACACGGGAAAGAAGTACCACTCGGGTAATATTTCCAGAGGAGTTGCAAACGGATCTGCCGGTTCACCAATCATTGATGGCTCGAGAACCGCTAAACCTACATTACATGCAATAGTACCTAGAATTACTACTGGAAAAATATATAAAAGATCGTTGGGCCATGCGGGTTCCCCGTAATAATTATGTCCCATCCCTTTAGCTAATTTAGCTCTTAATACAGGATCATTTAAGTCTGGTTTCTTTGTTATTGGGATAGGTGAACTCTTTAGGATCCATCCCCCAAAGGAACCGGACATGAGAATTTATCATCATCCGGCTCGAGCAAGAGTGAAAGAAATAAGACCGCGGAAGATCCTTAATAGAATTAAGGTTTATAATGACTCAATGACTCTAGGCAAGAAAAGCTTTATCAGATTCTCTTTTCCGAAGTTGCACCTACAACTACTCATTGAAAATAATCCTATTCTTATGGGTAAATGCTCAATATCCAAGTGGGCTTACAAATTTGATCATGATCAATTGCTTTGTGGATTGTCTCATGTCTCTTGATTAGTTGGTATTTATCCCCTCAATATCGCAAGTTTCTTACCTCCAAACAAAATATTTACTTGTTACTAATAAAAAATCAAAAAGTTTAGCCTACATTCTTCCTTAGATCCCTTCTTTTACTCCGATAGTATTGCGGATCACAATCGATGCAAAGAAAATGAATGCATTTCCATACTATAATAAAAAGGTAAGTGTAATAAATAGAGAACTGGATCATGTCACATGACTTATTCCATTTCTACTCTATGGGATCTTACGGAGCCTGTTCATGGATGACATGGTTGCGGTATGATCATAGAAGATATTCTCCTCAAGTGAACCAGCCTATCCTTCCTAGGTAGGGGACTTACATGTTGATTGGATGCGGAGACACCTTTGGTTGTGAATTCTAATGTGGCAGATCCAATTCTTTATCTGCATGGCCAAATCAATAATTCAAGTCACACACTCCCATAATCCGCCTTTTTTCTTTCGTAAAATTAACTTCAACTATTTGTATTGTATAAAAATACTTTGGAGTTGAAGAGAAGTATCCAAATGACATGTGTTATTTTACAATAACCCATGCTTGTAGCAATGAAATACCAAAACCTACCCGATATGATATATGATAATTATAATTCTCTATGATATGCCTTCCCTATAAAGGACCCGAAATACCTTGCTTACGTATCATTGGAAAGTGCATTAACATAAATACGGCAGTAAGCAGAGGCAGTACAAAGGTATGTAAACTATAAAAACGAGTCAAAGTGGATTGGCCCACACTAGCACTTCCGCGTAATAACTCCACTAAAGGCGATCCTATTACCGGAATGGCGTCAGGTACACCTGTCACAATTTTGACTGCCCAATAGCCAATTTGATCCCAAGGCAAAGAATAACCAGTTACACCAAATGATGCAGTCAAAACAGCCAAAACCACACCTGTGACCCAAGTTAATTCGCGGGGTTTTTTAAATCCCCCTGTGAGATACACACGAAATACATGCAGGATCATCATTAAAACCATCATACTTGCTGACCATCGATGAACTGATCGGATTAACCAACCAAAGTTGGCCTCGGTCATTATGTATTGAACCGAGGAAAAAGCCTCTGTAACGGTTGGTCGGTAGTAAAAAGTCATAGCAAAACCGGTAGCGACTTGTACTAGAAAACAAGTAAGTGTAATTCCCCCTAAACAATAAAATATGTTGACATGGGGAGGAACATATTTACTAGTTATATCATCTGCAATTGCCTGAATCTCAAGACGTTCCTCAAACCAATCATATACTTTATTGAGATAGGTAACTAACCCGAGTCCCCCTCTAAGAGCCGTATATGAAAATTTCATCTCGTACGGCTCAAGCAGAAACACAAAAATTTTCAACGAATATTAGAAAAAAGGTTCAAAACTTCATCAGCCACTGAATTGGGTCGATTTGCCTTGAAGATATCAAATAAGAAAAATCCGGAATATCTTCTTTGTGATGATAATGCCAAAAAATCTCAAGTTGGCGCGTCTTTCTTTCTTCCTTTCCCTTATGTTGGTCATTAGAGGCTTCTTGACTTTTCTCTTCCCTATAAAGGATTTGTTTTTTTATGCGTAATATAGAAATTATCTTGTTGAGATCCTATGAATCAGTTCAATTAAAACCTTAGATTCATACTAGAGCCACGATGATTTAGTCTCAAGCTAAACAAAAGGCAAGGGTTCTTCGAATAAGAACCGCTTGATAATCATTTATTGAATCAGTGTAATGACTCGACAAAATCGAGAGAAAAAAAGTTGTCTTTTGGGCAAACAAAATTGGAAGGAAGAAAATTTCTTTTTTATTTTTATTTAAGAACTACTTGAATTTTTCAGTCTGGTTGCGAGGTCTTAATAGTGAGTATGAATCATAGTTCCATTTTTTTTTGATCCACTCTATCTATTTCGTGTTCCAGATACTAGAATAAATAATATCTGACGAATTAGAATCATCTTGATAGAGATAACAGGCCCTTTCTATGTATTATCAATAGGATCAATTCTAACAAGTCACACACTCATATTCCAGAGATACCGAAACAAAAAAATTCCGCGGTCGAACTACCATAATATCTAGAAATGTAGATCTTAAACTAGAAAGGCTTTTTTGGATGGAAAAACTCTGACTTCCTAGTTTTAGTTAGTAGAAACCTAATTGGTTAAAATTCCGTCCAGTAAAACGGAAGAATTATAAATTTCTAAAATGATAGATAGGAATATAGCGAATAAAGCCATTGCGATCCCCATAAAAGGAGTAGTCCCCCAACCCGGGGCGACTTTCCCATATTCCGAATTCAAGGGTTTCAGTAAACTACCTGCACCAGTTCGTTTTGGCCTAGGTTTAGAACTATCTTCAACGGTTTGTGTAGCCATAAATTCTATTTAATCATTGGTGTTGACTTTGTATACTATTCCGTTGTAGTTGTAAATACACGATCTTTTCGTAGATCCATTGTAATCTTGAAATTCTATAAAAATGGAAACAGCAACTTTAGTCGCCATCTCCATATCTGGTTTACTTGTAAGCTTTACTGGGTATGCCTTATATACCGCGTTTGGGCAACCCTCTCAACAATTAAGAGATCCATTCGAAGAACACGGAGACTAATTTAAGTAAGAAGTCTCCCAGATAGGGGGACTTCTTACTTAAATGAAATTATTTTATTCTTTTAGTTGGAGTTGGTGGAACCTTAGGTGGTTCTCGGAAGAAGATAGCGAAAAAAATTATCCCTAAAGTCGAAACTAAAAGGAACGTATAAACCAATGCTTCCATAGATTCGATCCTGGTTTATTTACAATTATAACTTCCACACCTATTCATTTGTCATTTGGGATAATTTCCCATATAAAGAAAGAAAAAGAGTCAAAGAAAGGATGGGAGATGTTTCCCATGTCAAATCAAAAAAGAGAGGTGAAAGATACTATAACAATGTGTATCAAACTGCCTGTTTCCTTGTAGTTGGATCTCCCACTTTTTGGAATGTTCCAAATTCCACTTGAGCATCCAAATCTGGATCAATACCAGCAAAAACATCTCGGAACAATGTTCTAGCGCCATGCCAAATGTGTCCGAAAAAGAAGAGCAAAGCAAAGGTAGCATGACCAAAAGTGAACCAACCCCTTGGACTGCTGCGAAAAACACCATCAGATTTCAAAGTAGCCCGGTCTAATTCAAAAATTTCCCCTAATTGAGAACGCCTCGCATATTTTTTTACAGTAGCAGGATCAGAATAACTTACTCCATTAAGTTCGCCACCATAGAACTCCACCGTTACACCTACTTGTTCAACACTATATTTGGATTCTGCTCTTCTAAAAGGAACGTCTGCTCTAACAATTCCCTCCTCATCTACCAAAACAACCGGAAATGTTTCAAAAAAAGTAGGCATACGGCGTACAAAAAGCTCACGTCCTTCTTTATCTCTAAAGACGGGATGTCCTAACCATCCAACAGCTATTCCATCCCCATTGTCCATTGAGCCTGCTCTGAATAATCCCCCTTTTGCCGGATTATTACCAATATAATCATAAAAGGCTAATTTTTCGGGAATTTTAGACCAAGCTTCTGATAAACTAAGATTTTCGGCTAAACCATTGCTAACTCTTCGATATATTTCTTGCTGAAAGTATCCCTGATCCCACTGATAACGAGTAGGCCCAAATAATTCGATTGGGGTCGTTGCTGACCCATACCACATAGTTCCAGCAACTACGAAAGCTGCAAAAAAAACAGCAGCGATACTACTGGAAAGTACAGTTTCAATATTGCCCATACGTAATCCTTTATATAGACGTTGAGGCGGACGGACACTAAGATGGAATAAGCCCGCTAATATACCCAATGTACCCGCAGCAATATGATGAGAAGCTATTCCCCCCGGAACAAAAGGATCAAAACCTTCTGCACCCCACGCTGGATTTACAGCTTGTACTTTTCCAGTTAGTCCATAAGGATCGGATACCCATATCCCAGGACCATACAAACCCGTTACATGAAATGCCCCAAAGCCAAAGCAAGCCACCCCTGCAAGAAATAAATGAATTCCAAAGATCTTGGGCAAATCCAAAGAGGGTTTTCCCGTCCGCTCATCAGAGAATATTTCTAGGTCCCAATATACCCAATGCCAGATCGCTGCCAAGAAACACAAGCCAGAAAACACAATATGCGTACCTGCCACACCTTCATAACTCCAAATACCCGGATTTGTTACAGTTCCTCCTGAAATACTCCAACCACCCCACGAATCCGTTATTCCTAAACGAGTCATGAAGGGAATTACGAACATACCTTGTCTCCACATTGGATCCAGAACAGGATCAGAGGGATCAAAAACTGCTAATTCGTATAAAGCCATTGAGCCAGCCCAACCAGAAACTAGAGCTGTGTGCATTATATGCACCGCAAGCAATCGACCCGGATCATTCAATACGACAGTATGAACACGATACCAAGGCAAACCCATGGAAATACCCCTTTAGCAAAGAAAAATAGACACGATGTCGCTTTATTTTATCGCATTGAAAAAGACTATCCATATCCTATGTACCTAACCCTTCTAGGGGATTCTGTGTCAGAAAGCGCGAATATTTATTTCATTCCATTAAAAATAAGAAGCCAATTCTGTTCATAAGAAGAAAGAGAAGCAGATCTATTCTATACTCGATAAGTGCCAATATGCAATGGGTAACTTGGCCAATTTGGAAAAAACGAAGAATAGATCGCTACCCCTCTTTGTTTAGCATTCAAATCACCCATTCCCTTTTCTTTATTCAATCTGTCTTACATTCCTTATATGTATAACCTTTCAATCTACGTATTAATAGAATCTATAATATTCATATAGAATAAGAATAAAAATTAAGACAATAAACTGCGGATTCTTTCTTTCTGTTCCATTCTTACGTTTCCATATTAAAGTGTGGTTTTCTTACTTAAATTTAATAATATTAATCTAATATGCCCATTGGTGTTCCAAAAGTACCTTACCGGATTCCTGGAGATGAAGAAGCGACTTGGGTTGACTTATACAATGTTATGTATCGAGAAAGGACACTTTTTTTAGGTCAAGAGATTCGTTGCGAGATCACGAATCATATTACAGGTCTCATGGTATATCTGAGTATAGAAGATGGAATTAGTGATATTTTTTTGTTTATAAACTCCCCAGGCGGGTGGCTAATCTCAGGAATGGCTATTTTTGATACGATGCAAACGGTGACACCAGATATATATACAATATGCCTCGGAATAGCCGCCTCCATGGCGTCCTTCATTCTGCTTGGAGGAGAACCCACCAAGCGTATAGCATTCCCTCACGCGAGGATTATGCTTCACCAACCTGCTAGTGCTTATTATCGGGCAAGGACACCAGAATTTTTACTAGAAGTAGAAGAGTTACACAAAGTTCGCGAAATGATCACAAGGGTTTATGCAGTAAGAACAGGCAAGCCTTTTTGGGTTGTATCCGAAGACATGGAAAGGGATGTTTTTATGTCAGCAGACGAAGCCAAAGCTTATGGACTTGTCGATATTGTAGGGGATGAAATGATTGACAAGCACTGCGATACTGATCCAGTGTGGTTTCCAGAAATGTTTAAGGATTGGTAGTGTCCGGATTTCTTGTAAAGTTATTTCACAGCTAAATTCGTGTTTTCCTCGATTTAATAGAAAATAGAAAGACTTCATGATGAGCAATCATCAGGTTAAGATGGATCTAAACCAATCCATTTTTTTCTATATACATACAACATGCCGACGGTTAAACAACTTATTAGAAACGCAAGACAGCCAATACGAAATGCTCGAAAAACGGCCGCGCTTAAAGGATGCCCTCAGCGTCGAGGAACATGTGCTAGGGTGTATGTGCGACTCGTTCAGATCATGACTTCAAACAAATATAAAAAAAATTGAAGTATCCATGATTAGTACCAATGAATAGGATATAGCTTCTCTATCCTAGATTTCTATGGTATATGGAATTTATGGTTTCCTTTGGTGCAAATCCAATTATCTAAATTGGAAATAAGAAGCAATTCTCCCATTGGTAGCAAATGGTTATCCATTAAGCGGAGGAAATAGTAATAAAAAGAAAAAGGCTTATGCTCCTTTATCTTAAAAGAACGGACTAACAGGGTCAGCTACTTAGCCAACTTTCATAATTAAATACCGTCACTGTATGGATAACTCTTATTGTGAAAAGAGCTATTTACTCTATAATGGATAGGTAGAGCCAAAGAATGTGGACTATACAAGTTCGCAATACCTTTTGATGAAAGAAAGGGCTCCGGTGTATAGAGAGGGCCTCACCGTTTAAAAGGGAACCATAGAAACGATGGAACCCACTATTTTTTTTAGTATTATTAGAATGAATTTGTTATTTCGTATAGAAATAACTGAACGGAGTGGAATAAAAAATCGTGGTTGGGAAGGTTACTATAGCAAAAGCCATTGGAATTAATATTTTATATATCGGAATAATTAGTTTTGTTATTAATGAGAAAAAGGGTGGCTAAAAGAAGAGAAATCATTAGTTATTCATTAAGGTTAATTTGATTCAATGACCAGAGTTCCGCGAGGATATATAGCCCGGAGACGACGAACAAAAATGCGTTCATTTGCCTCAAACTTTAGAGGGGCTCATTTAAGACTTAATCGAATGATTACCCAACAGGTAAAAAGAGCTTTTGTTTCCTCTCATCGAGATAGAGGTAGGCAAAAGAGGGATTTTCGTCGTTTGTGGATCACTCGGATAAACGCAGCAACGCGGGTATATAAAGTATTCGATAGTTATAGTAAATTAATACACAACCTGTACAAGAAGAAATTGATTCTTAATCGTAAAATGCTTGCACAAGTAGCTGTATCAAATCCAAATAATCTTTACACGATTTCCAATAAAATAAAGATCATCAATTAAAGGTATAAATAAAGTAATATACTGGAATAATAAAAGATGAATTCCCGGAGAGGGAACTCCGGGAAGATACAATAAATTAAGATTAAGTGGTAGGAATCAACGAGCTGGATTACTTTCTTTATAATATATATAGGTCTGGCCCTTTCGAATTCGAATAAAACATCAACAATCGGAACTTAAGTTCCGGTTGTTGTTTCTTAAATTTTGGTTGTTGTTTCTTAAGTTTCGATTGGAATTGTACTTTTGCGTTAATTGAGGAATATGTCTATTTTTTCTGGGTCTAGAACCTGTAATTATTGAAATTGACTGGGCTTGAAATTGCTTTTCGTTCTCATAGTTACGAAACGGTAAGAAAGATAAAATACGAGCCTGTTTTATAGCAAGAGTAATTAATCGTTGTTGTTTCAAGGTTAATCTATTTATTCGTCTCGATAATATTTTTCCTTGTTCACTAATAAATCTATTAATTAAACTCATGTTTCTATAATCAATTCGATCTCCCGGGCCAATCCGGGGACGCCTACGAAAAGGTTGTTTAGATTTACGAAAAGGTTGCTTGAATTTACGAAAAGTTTGCTTGGATTTACGAAAGGGTTGCTTGGATTTATTAAAAGTTTGCTTGGATTTACTAAAGGGTTGCTTAGATTTAAGAAAAGGTTGTTTAGATGTATACATGATTTATTCCTTATTTAAAATTTGAAAATTTGAAAATTCACTTCTTTATTTTATTAATTTAGGATCCAGAAGAAGTAGTTTTTCTTTGATCCATATCTTATTTGATTCATATTATAGTATATGAATACCCTCTATACATATGAAATAATATCTACCGGAAATCAGATGAGTTGATTTGTATTTTGTATTCTATACTATGTTTTCTTTATATATTAAATATGAAGTTCTTACTCTTTCTGTTGTTTGGAAAGATCAAACACACGATGTTCCTATTTCTTTATTTCGTGATGAGTCGTATGCTTGCGACAATAACGACAAAATTTTTTGAATTCTAATTGTCCGGGTGTATTGTGGCGATTCTTTTGAGTACTATATCTAGAAATCCCCGTCGATTCCTCATTGGCACCTTTTCGAACACAACTGATGCATTCCAAAATAACTCTGATTCTAACATCTTTTCCCTTGGCCATGAACCTCCTTTTCTTTTTGGATTGACTTAACTTAATTCTTCTACTTATTCTTTTATTCTTCTATTTTGAATCCGAAGAAGAAGAATAAAATTCATTAGAATAATTTTTTTTTATTCTTTAATTAAGTAATAAAAAATAGAGAAATAATTAAAGAATACAATCCTTGTCGAATTAGCAAAGATTTTGGTTCGAAATCCTTTCATTTAATTAGCCAGCCCCGCCTTTTCTATGCTCTGATTTCTGAGGCCTTATTTAGCTTGGGTACCCCTTTAAATTGAATTTCTATTTTCAAAAATGGGGTTTACCAAATTTTTAATGACTCTGAGGTTCAACCCAATCCATCTTTTCTTTCTTTTTCCTTCCGATACTAAAAAAAGATTGAAAAGGATCAAATTTTGTCATATCACGAAGAAATCTATCCCTCCCATAGCAATAACTAGAATTAAAAAAAAGGGAATGACAAAGCATCTGGGAATAAACGATTAATTTCTATCAATAAACCTGCTAAAGCACCAAACCATAGAGTACTTAGCACGGGTGCTACAGAGAGATATGTTTTTATATCCCGCATTGAAAATCCTCCTTCCTTGTTGGAATACATATATGATCATAAACTCTTGCCCAAGATTGTTATGCTATATATAAAATGAACCATATCGACGAAATTTTCCTATCCCTAAAAAAGAAAAAGATGACCCCTTCTTCCTATATATTACCAAGGAAAAGTAATCCTTCTTTTATAGGCGAAATTATATTGGATTTTATATGTATATAATTCCTTAATTATATGAGACCAAAAAGAAGAAATGACACGAGGGTTCTATATATAGATAGAGAAAGAAAGAAGAAGAAAATTATGATGTGGAAAAGAAGACAGGAATTGTGTACAATGGCATTGTACAACAATTTAATTTGGAAAAGGGATGTAGCGCAGCTTGGTAGCGCGTTTGTTTTGGGTACAAAATGTCACAGGTTCAAATCCTGTCATCCCTACCTATTACTTCTTTCTTCTTTATAGGCAGTAGCGACGAGATCAATTAAAGTAAAGTGGGTATAACTTGAATTTGTGGAGACTATACGTACGTGAGATACATTAGGAATAGAAAAAGATTTTCTTTTTGAATGAATGAAAGCGCTCTTAGTTCAGTTCGGTAGAACGCGGGTCTCCAAAACCCGATGTCGTAGGTTCAAATCCTACAGAGCGTGATTCCATCTATTTTATGTCGAAGCAGAGTAAAATAACTTAACAAAATTGAATTGTAACTCCAATTTCAATTTGACCTCCTCTCTGGTCTGGAGGAGGTCAATCAAAAAAAAAAAATGACTCAATCAAAGATCCAACTGATCCCCACGCCTGTATTGCAAATACGCAGTCACGAATAATCCCGCTAAAGTAATAGGAATTAGGCCTAAGACGATTCCAAATAGAAAAACTTCAATCATTTCGATTTGTTCGAGGGGATAAAAAAAGAGGTACGATCTATCCCTAAATAGTACTCTAAATTATCCACGAATCTCAATGACCAAGAAAAGAATTCCTAATTAGTCTGGAAAAGAGTCGTAGAATGCCAGGAATCCCAAAGAAAGATTTTTCTTTTCTGAATTATAATTATTCAGTCAATTCAAATAAGGCGTATCTTGTTCAAGCCAATAAATAGAGCTGGGGTTATAGTTAAAGCAGCCAGTAGAAAACCAAAATAACTAGTTAAAGTAAGCATGAAAGAGTTAAATTCCATTTATTTTTTTTTACTACACTACATATGTTGGTAAAGCATTTACCTAAGTTATGGAAAATTCATAATTCATCAGTTATTTTAGATAATACTAAAAAACAAGATAGAGTAAGATACAGAAGTGTAAAAGAAAGTGGATTCATCAGATGATACATGAGTCCCTAATTCCGAATCAAGAGATTTGTTGTGGAATTTGTCAATTGAGTAAAGTAATAATATTAAGAACTAGATCATCTAACCCCATTGAATGAAAAAAAGAAATTCAATTTTCAGGGAAATTTTTGAATAAGAGATAAATAAACAATTGAATTTGAAAAAAAAAACTTCTTTCTATTTTGGATAATTTCTTTTTCAATAGGACCCTCTTTTTGGAGTGAACGATCGAATATTCCCCTATTCCTTCTTATTTTAACTGATTGTATTCCATATGGAATAAGAGGAGAACAAAAGCATTCCACGACCTGCCAAGGGGCTGTTAAAAAAAAAAAAAAAAGAAAGCTCTTCCTTGAATTTACTTTATTTTTATTCCTTTTTCGAACTCCAACCAAAGTAGATTCGAAGACGAGTCACTTCAATTATCCTTTTAAGTTCTATTCTATCTTCTGTCTTTCCCTATTTCATCTCGTAAAGTTCCGCGCTCGCAGTTTGGTCAAGAAAGTTAGACCTAATCCAACAAACAATACAAGGATGAATTACGAATTATGAAAGGATAGATTTCACATATACTTGTCCTTGTATTGTGTCAGTATGAGAATATCCTTCCTAAATTATTTATCCAAACCTATTGATCATTAACTTAGATTTTCCCAAGATTTTGGCTGCTATTCCGAATTACTCTATTATTCCGAAGCCAATGAAAAGTAAGTAGAACCTACAAAAATGGGGTTTTCTATTGATGCCTTGAATAACATATAGCTTACCTATAGACAAAAAAAAAATAAAAAAGTAATTATGTTTCGGAACCAGGCAAAACCAGATTGCTGTGCCATAGGAAGGATAGCTATACTAATTCGGTATACTCAAAATACACCTTTGGTACAAAATTGACAATCTCACAAGGATGAAATATCAGTAATTTTCTATTTACTGGTCGATCCCATCTTTTACGGAATCAATTCCTTTTTTGAATGTACAAAAATTTTGGGAGTTCAGCATGTCTGGAAGCACGGGAGAACGTTCTTTTGCTGATATTATTACCAGTATTCGATACTGGGTTATTCATAGCATTACTATACCTTCCCTATTCATTGCGGGTTGGTTATTTGTCAGTACGGGTTTAGCTTATGACGTGTTTGGAAGTCCTAGGCCAAACGAGTATTTCACGGAAAGCCGACAAGGAATTCCGTTAATAACCGACCGTTTTGATTCTTTAGAACAACTCGATGAATTTAGTAGATCCTTTTAGGAGGCCCTCAATGACCATAGATCGAACCTATCCTATTTTTACAGTGCGATGGCTGGCTATTCACGGACTAGCTGTACCTACTGTTTTTTTCTTGGGATCAATATCAGCAATGCAGTTCATCCAACGATAAAACAAATTCCAACTATAGAACTATGACACAATCAAACCCGAATGAACAAAATGTTGAATTGAATCGTACCAGTCTATACTGGGGTTTATTACTCATTTTTGTACTTGCTGTTTTATTTTCCAATTACTTCTTCAATTGAGAGAAAGAAAGAGACTAATAAGAATTCTCTTATCCCATTTGGAAGGATACCATCCTTATAACTACCCATGACTGTTTTTGTCTCTAGCATGACCAATTGATAAAATGTGGAGGAAAGTAGGGGAAATGGCCGATACTACTGGAAGAATTCCTCTTTGGCTGATAGGTACTGTAGCTGGTATTGCTGTGATTGGTTTAGTAGGTGTTTTCTTTTATGGTTCATATTCTGGATTGGGTTCATCTCTATAGTAATCGGAGGGACCAGATTGTAAACATGAAAAAGTAGGAGCTTAGCGGGTCCTTACCCCCCTTTATCTGATTAGAGCGGAAAGGACCCGCGGAATTTTTATTTTACTCTTATAACGCGAATTGAATCTATTCGATTCACTCTTATGAAGCAACAAGAAAAAGAGATCACTCGAGGATCCAATATCTTATTCCACGAAGGAAGTATCCTGAAAATCCTTGATTTAGTTTCGAGTAATAAACTAATAAAACCTTAATCAAAACTATTCAACTAGCCTAAAAATAAAAAAACCTTCAATGGAAGAGTTTACTTTTTTTTTGCAAAATTTCTGTAAATTTGAAGTTGAACTTAATTAAACAAGCCAAGCAATTTGCTCACAATCACAAGAAATTTTTCCCCCGCCATATTTTCTTCCCCTCTGTTTGTCCACTACCTCGGCTAAACCTAAGCAAAAGAAAAAGAGGTCCAAGAGACAGACCCGAATAAAGAAGAAATAGTAATCTTTGACGAATTAGGAAGAAAAAGGATTCTTATTTTGATACAAGAAGAATCGGCACAAGAAAAAGGCTTTTTCTTGTGCCGAATAGACGATTAAGAAGACCTGCAATCCCTCCGAAAAAGAAGAAATTTTAATTTGATTGTTCTCGCCTTTGCCTTGGATTCTCTTCTTTTGCATGGGATATAAATAAGGAATTCCAGACATCTCATAAACAAAAAGCAGTCTAAACAAAAAAAGGATTTCCAAAATAGATCATAGATAATTCTAGCAATTGCCAATAAATCGAGGCTTTTTACCAACTTGATGGTAAGAAATCCCGGGACCTAGAAATTCATTTCGTACAATTGAACCTTTTCAAACTGTTTCTTTTTGAGAACCAAAAAAACTTGTGCCAAAATAACGGATGCGAAGAAGAACAAAAGGCCTTGGACACGTAATGGATCCTGAAGCACGATTTCTGCGTCCCCCTGACCAAAACCTCCCACATTAGGATTGCTTGTTAATGGTTGATCAAGCTTGATGGATTCCCCCTCTGAAACAAGAAGTTCTGGTCCGGGAGGTATAATATCAATCACTTGGCGTCCATCTGATGCATCAACTATGGATATTTCATACCCCCCCTTTTCTTTACGTAGTATTTTTCTTACTATACCTGTTGACGTAGCATTATAGACTGTATTGTTACTCTTGCTACCATCAGGATAGATCTGTCCTCTTCCTCGGTTTCCCCCTACATATATGGGATATTTTAAGAAATGAGCATCTTTCTTCGTAGCAGGATCAGGGGAAAGAATGGGAAAGACAATTTCACTATATTTCTTACCGGGAACAGGGCCTATCACAAGAATGTTTTTTTTATCGGGACGATAACTCTGAAAAGCAAGATTTCCTATCTTTTCTTTTAACTCAGGGGAAATACGATCGGGCGGCGCTAATTCGAATCCCTCGGGCAAAATAAGAACAGCACCTACATTCAACCCTCCCTTTTTTCCATTAGCAAGAACTTGTTTCAATTGCATATCATAAGGAATTCGAAGAACTGCTTCAAATACAGTATCGGGAAGCACAGCTTGGGGAACTTCAATATCGACGGGCTTGCTAGCTAAATGGCAATTGGCACATACAATTCGTCCAGTTGCTTCTCGTGGGTTTTCATAACCCTGCTGCGCAAAAATGGGATATGCATTTGAAATAGATGTCCGAGTTATTACGTATATCATGATCGATACAGAAATCGATCGAGTTATCTGTTCCTTTACCCAAGAAAAAGTATTTCTATTTTCCATGTCCAATCGCAGATCCCAGAATTTCTACAATAAATTAGATAGGTAGCTAAGCTAATCTAGTTCCCTATACACGAATCTGTTGTCATTCTACTGCAACAGTTGTACTGCAATGATGAATACCTTAAAGTAGGTATAAATAGAAAGAATTTTGCTAAAATGGAAAAGGGCTTTCTTTCTAAAAAAAGATGCTTGCTAATTTGATTAATATTAATATCGGGAGATCAAATGAATTTATGCTTCACTAATTGAATGATAAATGACTACAAGCGAAGGAGATAGACGATTTAAACAAAAAAAGACCCAAAATTTCAAACATGTATCTAGAATTACTGGAAAACTACAAACAAAAATAGTGAAAATAAGCTCGTTAGGAGCCCATCCAAAATCGTTGTAGACCCAACGAATTACTAGTTCCCAACCACGGGTGGAGTGAAATCCAACAAAAAAATCAGTAACTAAAAGAATAAAAAAAGCTTTTATTGAGTCATTTAAATTATAGAAGAATTCCTGAACCCAAGAATTCAAAATGACAAGTTCCTCTTTACCCAGAAAAAAAGAACCACTTAGAATAGCCAAACAGATTATATTTGTCGAGAAATGCAAAATGGTATGGAGATGATCCTCATTATTTATTTTGACCCATTGTATTATTTCCTTGTGTATTCCTGTAGGAGGTTTTTGTACATGTGTCTTTAGTTTCCCTTTTATCATCTCGTCCAAGAGAGAAAGTTCTTCTAATTCTATGAATCTTTCTAGAATCCTTTTCTCTTGAATATCAGTTAAGAGAGTTTCGGATTGCCTGGTATTCCACCAATTCTTAATCCAAAGTTCCAGACATTTGTTAAATGAGGAAGAGACCCCCCAAGGCAAAAGTACGATAAATACAAGATATAGTAAAGAAGGCAATGCTTTCTTTTTTTTCATTTTTGATCTGTAAATGGAGTTGTTAATGAATATGCTTCATTCGCTGACTCTATTCCATTCCCTGACTCTATATGATGATATTTCTATTTCATGATATTTCTATTTCTTTGAAGCAAAAACTCTATAGGTTTGATACCCTGTATCTATTCTTCTTTTTTGTATATTAGTTATTAGTGGAATTTCAGTGCATTGGGTTCTTTCTTAGATCTAGATGGAATGAAATAGTGAAATAGAATAAAAAAAAAGCCCTTTCGGATGAAAAAGGAAGAATAGTATGCGATATATCTAACTTGGATAAAAAAAAATTAAAAGCAAATTTCTCTTATCCTCGTTTGTTCCTTCCTTTAGATAAATACTTAAAAATCCCCTTACAATAACAAATCCAATTTAGAAGGGACTTCCTCCCTGTGTTGAGAAAACTTTTCTTCTTCCAATTCTTCTTTTCTTCATTCAACTCAGTTCAAAAAAGATACCTCAAAATACTTCAATTGGTACGCGCAAGAAATAGGCCAATTCGGCAGCTTTTTGTTCAATTTCTCGTGGAGTAAAAAATTTATCATCAGTACGAGTCAAGGGAATGATCCCCTGGCCCCGGATTTCCATATAAAGAATACGACGAGGATAAAGACCCTCTTTAACCTGAATTCTAATTGATTGGATATCCCGCATAAGGAATCGAAGGAAGACGCGACGTTTTATTCCAGGGAATCCCCAACGAAAAATGCACACTATTCCCTCTTTTCTATCGAATCGGTCATAACCACTACCTACATTCCACAAAATAGTACACCACAAGTAGGAGCTAATGAATAGGCCTGCGATTCCGTAGAAAGACATCACGACCCCCTGCGGAAAAAAAAGAATTTCTTGAGATGGAAGTATAGATATAATATTCTTACCAAGATAACTGGAAATCCCAACCGATAAGAATCCTAGTGAACCTAGAAAAAGAATACAGGCCCAGAAAAAATTACCCCTTTTTCGAGAACCTTTTAGAAGTTCTACCCATATGTGTTCTGATCGCCAATTCATATTAGATATACTAAATCCAGCAGCGGTCGATTGAAATTGAGAGAATAAGCTAAATAATTTTGACTTTACTTTTTTTGATTCTGAAATCGCCTTCAGCAACTAGTACTCCTGTGAAATAATAGGTTAGATACATTGACTTTCTATTCAAAAAATATTCGTTGATTCAATTAAAATAAATAAAATAAAACTCGCTATACCTGGCTCTGCATATTCATGCATTTATGCTCGTAGCCTATATCCGCATCCATAACCGTTTTTCATTTGTGTGTAGAAAGTGTGTGTAGAAAAAGCCACATACCCTACCATATTATATTACTTACACTAAAAAATACTAGACAATCTTATTTTTTTGCACATAAAGAAATAAAGAAGTCATTGCAATTGCCGGAAATACTAAGCCTACTAAAGGCACGAAAATAGAAGGTAAGTTTAAATCCGTCATGGAATAGGTGTCTCAATTCAAATTTACTATTTCTATCTAGTCGAAAAATATCTTAAGATTCTTATGATATAATTAAGTATATCTATTATAAGGAATATTGACTATTGTATTGTATTTTTTATTTTTAGTTTGAAAAATATTCTGTAAAAAAAATGAAAGGATAATAAGAAAATTCCAAAAAAGGAGAACTAATTAAAAAGATTTTATTTTGATTTTCCCATCCTCATGGCCTTTCTATCTTTCTAATCTAATTTGAAATTGGATTCAAAAGAAAGCGGTTAGAATTTACTTCCTGCATACATACTTCTCTAGAAGCGCATACAATAATGCGTGGTAAAGGCGGAAAAATAGTATATTCAATCAAAATCAAAGGGCAAATTATCTTACCTACTATAGATCCCCTACTACCCTCTTAGACTTTAAAAGGCGATATACCACCCAAAGAAAGGGTATGAAAATGCCGGGTGGAGTTAGCTTTTCGACGAAGACCTGTCCCGTGCAGCGAAGCCCTGTTAGTAAGACCCCCCGCAATAATGGATTATAGAAGAATATTATTCCAAATACTCCTCTGGACGCATATAGTAGCATTGCGATTCCGAATCTTTTTTATTTATGAATATGAACAGAAAAAATTCATTGTATCGTTGGGTCGGAGCGGAGGTTTGGTCCAGAAAAATTAGAAACAAAACGTCTACTCTACCGCATTGAAGTCTATAGCGCTGTATTTCCACGAAAGTATAATTCTTACCATCAGGATACGATCCTTTCTTTTGAACTAAACGTCTCTACGATGGGTCCAGGTTCTATGTCCAATCCCAAATCAAGGATTTCTCGCTCTTGATCGGAGTCATAAACTAAAAAAAAACTACCTTTTTATCCTTTTTCTCAAGGTTATAGAAAACTTCCTTATCTAGTTCTAGCATTTTGAAAAAAAAAAAATGCTTCTTTTTTTACACACAGTTCGAGTCACTTGTTGACTCACGATTACGCCTGTTAAAAGTTTCAAACGTCCTCTTTTTTGAAATTGAAAGAGAGTCCTATAAAAAGGTCTAACTTCCAAACTATGTCTTTTTTCATTCATTCTCCTTTAGTTTTTTTCTCTATCTAGAAGTGGAATAGAATAACCCGGTTGAAGGGTAATGATCATACGTCTGTAATGCATTGTATGGCCCAGAATAGGTCCTATTCTTCTACCTTTTCCAGGTAGTCGATGGCTATTCACAGCTACCACCTTAACACCAAAGAAGAGTTCGACCCAATGCTTTATTTCTGTCTTAGTGAATCCCGATTCGACATTAAAAGTATATTGATTCTTTCCCAATAAACGAAGACTTTTTTCTGTAAATACTGCGTATTTGATTCCATTATCATTATCATATGATAATACTATATTTTATTATTATTATTATTTTATTTGTATTTCTTTATTGTATTATACCTTAATATATATATTCTAGATATATAGAATAGACGAATCTCAATTTGTCAAGTCTCATGATCATATCATGATCTATTTTTATTCGGCTCAATCTTTTTTTTCTAAAAAAGATTGAGCCGAGTTTAATTGCAATCAATTAGAAGAATAAAGAAGAATTACTGCATTTCATAACTGATTTTTTTCTCTTTTTATTTCGTTTCTTTTTTATTTATACCTTCTTTATCTTTAGTTTTATCTAGTTAATCAATAGTATCTACCGGCTCGAACTCGAATTTGATCGCCTTCCATACTTCACAAGCTGCGGCTAGTTCAGGACTCCATTTGCAAGCTGCTCGGATAATTTCATTACCTTCGCGAGCAAGATCGCGCCCTTCGTTACGAGCTTGTACACAGGCTTCTAAAGCCACTCGATTAGCTGCTGCACCAGGTGCATTTCCCCAAGGATGTCCTAAAGTTCCTCCACCAAATTGTAATACAGAATCGTCCCCAAAGATTTCGGTCAGAGCTGGCATATGCCAAACATGAATACCACCTGAAGCTACCGGTATAACACCTGGCATGGATACCCAGTCCTGAGTGAAAAAGATACCGCGAGCACGATCTTTTTCAATAAAATCATCGCGCAATAAATCAACAAAACCTAAAGTCATTTCGCGTTCCCCTTCTAACTTACCTACTACTGTACCGGAGTGGATATGATCTCCCCCAGACATACGCAATGCTTTAGCTAATACACGGAAATGCATACCATGATTTTTCTGTCTATCAATAACTGCATGCATTGCACGGTGAATGTGAAGAAGTAGGCCATTGTCGCGGCAATAATGAGCCAAAGTAGTATTTGCGGTGAATCCCCCAGTTAAGTAGTCATGCATTACAATAGGAACCCCTAATTCTCTTGCAAATACAGCTCTCTTAATCATTTCTTCACATGTACCCGCAGTCGCATTCAAGTAATGCCCCTTGATTTCACCGGTTTCGGCCTGTGATTTATAAATAGCTTCGGCACAAAAGACAAAACGGTCTCTCCAGCGCATAAATGGTTGTGAGTTTACGTTTTCATCATCTTTGGTAAAATCAAGTCCACCACGTAGACACTCATAACACGCTCTACCATAATTTTTTGCGGATAATCCCAATTTTGGTTTAATAGTACATCCCAATAAAGGACGACCGTACTTGTTCAACTTATCTCTTTCAACTTGGATACCATGAGGCGGGCCTTGGAAAGTTTTTGAATAAGTAGGGGGAATTCGTAGATCCTCCAAACGTAGAGCACGTAGGGCTTTGAAACCAAATACGTTACCTACAATGGAAGTAAACATGTTAGTAACGGAACCCTCTTCAAATAGGTCTAATGGATAAGCTACATAACAGATCCATTGGTTGTCTTCCCCAGCAACAGGCTCGATGTGATAGCATCGTCCTTTGTAACGATCAAGACTGGTAAGTCCATCAGTCCAAACAGTTGTCCATGTACCAGTAGAAGATTCGGCAGCTACTGCAGCCCCTGCTTCTTCGGGCGGAACCCCAGGCTGAGGACTTACTCGGAATGCTGCCAAGATATCAGTATCCTTAGTTTCATACTCTGGGGTGTAGTAAGTCAATTTATAATCTTTAACACCAGCTTGAAATCCAACACCTGCTTTAGTTTCTGTTTGTGGTGACATAAGTCCCTCCCTATAACTCTTGAATTAAGAATTCTCACAATAACAGGGTCTACTCGATGTTAATTAGGCGTAAATGAAACTTTAGCAAAAATCTCGTAAAACAAAAAGGATATTCAATTAATATAATATCAACTCATTAAAGAAAATTGAGGGCATGCTTAGGTTAATGAATATGTTTCATTCATATATAATGCGTACACCCTGTGTATGTTCTATCCTATAGGAATTCCAATATAGGAATTCGATAGGAATTGAGTTGTTGTTATGGTAAGTTAACACGGTTCGTTATTAAACCATGGATTTGATTTACCAAATCCATAATTATTGTATACTCTTTGATAGATATAGCGCAACCCAAATTAATTCCTAATCCTTATTTTACAAGTTCTTAATAGTTCTCTTTTCTTATTTTGAATGCAAATACCTAACTAAATACTAATAAAATTCTTTGTTGACAGCAATCTATGCTTCACAGTAGTATATATTTTGTATATCGAAGTCCTAGATAGGAAAGTAGAGTAGGCACAGATCCTCCACAAAAGGCAAAATGTATATGAAAAAAAAGATTGATTGAACTTTCCAATGGACTCATTCCATGAGTAAACGATTGAATGGGATTCGCTTGGGCAACGAAATCAAGTCCTGGTCCCCTTTTCTCTCTTATTGAATTAACTAATTCATTTCCTTTTTACTTTTGGATTTTTTTTGATTTGATTTGGCATTATTCAACAATAAAAAAAGAAAAATTTCGACAAATTCCTTTTTTTTAATTATGTGATAATTATGAGAACCAATCCTACTACTTCTCCTCCCGGGGTTTCCACAATTGAAGAAAAAAGTACAGGTCGTATCGATCAAATTATTGGACCCGTGCTGGATGTCACTTTTCCCCCAGGCAAGTTACCTTATATTTATAACGCTTTGGTAGTCCAGAGTAGAGACACTGCCGATAAGCAAATTAATGTGACTTGTGAGGTACAACAATTATTAGGAAATAATCGAGTTAGAGCTGTAGCTATGAGTGCTACGGACGGGTTGATGAGAGGAATGGAAGTGATTGACACGGGAGCTCCTCTCAGTGTTCCGGTCGGTGGAGCTACTCTCGGACGAATTTTCAACGTTCTTGGGGAGCCTGTTGACAATTTGGGTCCTGTAGATAGTAGTGCAACGTTCCCTATTCATAGATCTGCGCCTGCCTTTATCGAGTTAGATACGAAATTATCCATCTTTGAAACAGGTATTAAGGTCGTCGATCTTTTAGCTCCTTATCGACGTGGAGGAAAAATAGGACTATTTGGGGGGGCTGGAGTAGGTAAAACAGTACTGATCATGGAATTAATCAATAACATTGCTAAAGCTCATGGGGGCGTATCCGTATTCGGTGGAGTAGGGGAACGGACTCGTGAAGGAAATGATCTTTATATGGAAATGAAGGAATCCGGAGTAATTAATGAAAAAAATATTGAGGAATCAAAGGTAGCTCTAGTCTATGGCCAAATGAATGAACCACCGGGAGCTCGTATGAGAGTTGGTTTAACTGCCCTAACTATGGCGGAATATTTCCGAGATGTTAATAAGCAAGACGTGCTTTTATTTATCGATAATATCTTTCGTTTTGTTCAAGCAGGATCAGAGGTATCCGCTTTATTAGGGAGAATGCCCTCCGCAGTGGGTTATCAACCTACTCTTAGTACAGAAATGGGTTCTTTGCAAGAAAGAATTGCTTCTACTAAAAAGGGATCTATAACTTCGATTCAAGCAGTTTATGTACCTGCAGACGATTTGACCGACCCTGCCCCTGCCACAACATTTGCACATTTGGATGCTACTACCGTACTTTCCAGAGGATTAGCTTCCAAGGGTATTTATCCAGCAGTAGATCCTTTAGATTCAACCTCGACTATGTTACAGCCTCGGATCGTTGGCAACGAACATTATGAAACTGCGCAAAGAGTTAAGGAAACTTTACAACGTTACAAAGAACTTCAGGACATTATCGCAATTCTTGGCTTGGATGAATTATCGGAAGAGGATCGTTTAACTGTAGCAAGAGCAAGAAAAATTGAGCGTTTCTTATCACAACCGTTCTTTGTGGCAGAAGTTTTTACTGGTTCTCCAGGAAAGTATGTTGCTCTTGCGGAAACTATTAGGGGATTTCAACTAATCCTTTCCGGAGAATTAGACGGCCTACCTGAACAGGCTTTTTATTTGGTGGGTAACATCGATGAAGCTAGCACGAAAGCTATAACCTTAGAAGAGGAGAACAAATCGAAGAAATGAAATTAAATCTTTATGTACTGACTCCTAAGCGAATTATTTGGGATTGTGAAGTGAAAGAAATCATTTTATCCACTAATAGTGGCCAAATTGGCGTATTACCAAACCACGCCCCCATTAACACAGCAGTAGATATGGGTCCTTTGAGAATACGCCTCCTCAACGACCAATGGTTAACAGCGATTCTGTGGAGCGGTTTTGCGAGAATAGTTAATAATGAGATCATCATTTTAGGAAATGATGCGGAACTGGGTAGTGATATTGATCCGGAAGAAGCTCAAAAGGCACTTGAAATAGCCGAAGCTAACTTGAGTAAAGCTGAGGGTACGAAAGATTTGGTTGAAGCGAAGCTCGCTCTCAGACGAGCTAGGATACGAATCGAGGCTGTCAATTGGATTCCCCCATCCAATTGAAGACAATCCAGTGGTTTATAGTTGATACAAAGAAAAAGGGAAGAGGGGTAGAAAAAGTTATTAGATAGCGAAGCGAAGTAAGTCCAATGCTATCTAGTAATTTTTCTACCTACTTACCTACTATTGGATTTGAACCAATGACTCCCGCCGTATGAAAGCAATACTCTAACCACTGAGTTAAGTAGGCAATTTATCACCACAAAGGAAGACCCATTACTTCGATCGATTATATATTGAATCCCTTTTCTAAGCAATACCGCTCTGTTATTGGTCTGTTATATACTAAATACTAAACTAAATACTAAACAGATACAGATCAAAGGGGTATCCTCTGGCATTAGAAAATATTCATCTTGACAAGAAATTATCTATATGTTAAGATATCTCTGATAAGGGCTATAGCTCAGTTCGGTAGAGCAACTCGTTTACACGTGCGCCAATGCTTTTCAAAGGAGCTTATTATGCAATGAACATAATCGATCTTATTGCAAAATCAATGTCTTACTTCATAGATTCGAGAGAATAGGAGAACAGTAGCCTGACAAACAGTCGGTTCAGTCCGATTCAGGTGCCAATTCAGGTGCCTAATCAAATAGAACCCTTATGGATTTGCTAGTTGATAAGGTAAATATCCAGCCCACTAAATGCTAGGCGTAATGAGGATAAGGGCCTCCAAAAAACTTCTTTTCGTTCTATGAACTTTAAGGTGTATGAAGTCTCATAGTTAACTCTTGCAGTGGAACGATAGAGACTCCATTTCACTTAGGTTGATTTAATTTAGACCGGAGGCAGACCTAAGTCAAGGTAATCCTCCTTTGAAACACTTTGGTATTGCTCCTAGATAGATCATAATACAAAAAATCAATCAGAGCACAGGGAGCCATCTCATTATCTTTCCGTAAAGAAAAACTATGGTGGACTAACTGATCTTTAAATCAGTTTATGAAAGAGCCCAATGCAAAAAAATGCATGTTGGGTCTTTGAAACAGTTCAAATCATTTCGATAATAATCCGTTTGATCTGTTTTACCGAGAAGGTCTACGGTTCGAATCCGTATAGCCCTAATATGCCCTTTTTTAGATTTTAGGATCTCTATCCTATGTTTTCTTTAGTTTAGTATAGTTTTCATTTTCTCATTAGTATTTGTTTATAGACTGGATAGGCGCCTGCGACATAGAATAGAGATAAAAGCATTACCAAAGGCTCATTCATCGAAAATCAAAATCATACAGACAGGAAAAGAAAAACGAATTTCTATCAAATCAATAGAAGAAAGGATCCTTTCCCTGATTTGAATCCCGTCCTCCTTCAAATAGGATATCTCTAGACTTCCCTATAATAACTGCAATGATTTTATCCATTTTGCGAATTCCTACTTTGTTTTAAGTATATTTATTACTTTGTTTATAGATACATTATGTAAATTGATCAACTTTAAATAGAAAAAATAAAGTAAAGAGTAAATAAGAAAACAGAATATTCTGTCTCATAGTTCTGAAATAGAGTTCTTTATTTTTATTTTATAGTATTACTTCTCATTAATTATACTGCATAGATTAGTCCTACTATCTTAATTAGGTTCTAATTTAGTAGTATTCTCATTTTTATTTAATAGTCTCTTATTATTTTATTATTAAATATTAAATAAAGGATAGAGCTATTCTTTTTTCTAGAGATTCTAGAGAAAGCGAGACAAAGTGAAACGAGAAAGTTTTCTTTATATAAGAATTAGATCTACATACACCATATCTAAATAGAATGGAAATCCAAAAGAAAGGGAGTTGGGATTCCATTGGATGAATCTTTAAAGAAGATGCAGCACAGAGGAAACAAAGGCTAAACTTAAACTAAGCGCTTTTGTTTGAACAAAAAAGATTCTTGTTTCACCGAGGAAAAGAGAGAAGTTCTGGATAAATTGACAATGCTGAATTGAATTGACTAATTTAAGTTCCGCCTATTCCACATTAATGGGAGTACATTATGTTTCTGCTTCACGAATATGATATTTTTTGGACATTTCTAATAATAGCAAGCCTTATTCCTATTTTGGCATTTTCGATTTCAGGACTTTTAGCCCCGGTTAGTGAAGGACCAGAGAAGCTTTCTAGTTATGAATCGGGTATAGAACCCATGGGAGGGGCTTGGGTACAATTCCGAATACGCTATTATATGTTTGCGCTCGTTTTTGTTGTTTTTGATGTGGAAACCGTCTTTCTATACCCTTGGGCAATGAGTTTCGACGTATTGGGTGTATCCGTTTTTATCGAAGCTTTGATTTTCGTGCTTATCTTAGTTGTTGGTTTAGTTTATGCATGGCGAAAAGGAGCCTTGGAATGGTCTTAACTGAATATTTAGACAAAAAAAAAGAAGGAAAAGATTCTATTGAGACAGTTATGAATTTGATTGAGTTTCCCTTACTTGACCAAACAAGTTCCAATTCTGTTATTTCAACTACACCAAATGATCTTTCGAATTGGTCAAGACTCTCCAGTTTATGGCCCCTTCTATACGGTACCAGTTGTTGTTTCATTGAATTTGCTTCATTAATAGGCTCACGATTCGACTTTGATCGTTATGGATTGGTACCAAGATCAAGTCCTAGGCAAGCAGACCTAATTTTAACAGCCGGTACGGTAACAATGAAAATGGCTCCCTCTTTAGTGAGATTATACGAGCAAATGCCTGAACCAAAATACGTCATTGCTATGGGAGCCTGTACTATTACAGGGGGAATGTTCAGTACGGATTCCTATAGTACTGTTCGGGGAGTTGATAAGTTAATTCCTGTGGATGTCTACTTGCCGGGCTGCCCACCTAAACCGGAGGCAGTTATAGATGCCCTAACAAAACTTCGTAAGAAGATATCGCGAGAAATAGTTGAGGATCAAACTCTATCTCAAAATAAAAATAGATGTTTTACTACCAGTCACAAGCTTTATGTTAGGCGCAGTACTCATACAGGAACTTATGAGCAAGAATTGCTCTATCAATCACCATCTACATTAGATATATCTTCTGAAACTTTTTTCAAATCCAAAAGTTCAGTACCTTCCTACAAATTAGTGAATTAGGAGAGGGGCTCTTTTGTGTAGAAAAATAAAAAGCAGGGCAATCTTTCAAACTTGCATCCGAAATGTGAAATATTTATACAAAGAGGGAGAGATGAAGACAATGCAGCAGGGTTGGTTATCTAATTGGCTAGTCAAACATGAGGTGGTTCATAGATCTTTGGGCTTTGATCACCGAGGAATAGAGACTTTACAAATAAAAGCAGGGGATTGGGATTCCATTGCTGTCATTTTATATGTATATGGTTACAATTATTTACGCTCCCAATGTGCTTATGATGTAGCACCCGGTGGATCTTTAGCTAGCGTGTATCATCTTACGAGAATACAATATGGTATAGATAATCCAGAAGAAGTCTGCATAAAAGTCTTTGCCCAAAAGGATAATCCTAGAATTCCGTCTGTCTTCTGGATTTGGAGAAGTGCCGATTTTCAAGAACGCGAATCTTATGATATGGTGGGAATCTCTTATGATAATCATCCGCGCCTTAAACGTATCCTAATGCCTGAAAGTTGGATAGGCTGGCCCTTACGTAAGGATTATATAACCCCCAATTTTTATGAAATACAAGATGCTCATTGAATGATAAGAAATTCATGCTCACTTATACAACACAACTCCAGATTTTATTCAAGTCAAGGAATATTTTTAGGTTCTTTTCCTAGATGAAACGGAATACCTATTTATAATTAATTCCTAATTATACAAAAGCATTCCAGATAGACTGAGCAAAAAAAGGGTTTCATTTGGATTCCCCTATTTTGAAAATCGCATATTAATTTCCTTCATATGAACAGAAAAATAGGATGACTCAAAGAAGTTCTCTACCAGGAACTTTGTACCGCGCACATTACTTAGCACAACTAGGAAAATAAGATAAGATAAAGATAAGCAAGACTAAAAAAATATTCGTCGGAATAGCGGAATACAAAATTAAGAAACGCAAAAAAATAAAGGGGAATCTCACCCCCTTCTTTATCATAAAGAAAAGATATATTTTAAAACTTCTTTAAAAAGAAAAAGAAGTGCCTCTATATTTATATTATAGATTTATCCACTTAGATGAATAAATATTATTAATGAATATGTATCACAATCCATCTCGAGGTATTTGGATCAATACCTATTCGGTGGATCTTTTTTTTTTTTTTCTCTGCCAGGAACCAGATTTGAACTGGTGACACGAGGATTTTCAGTCCTCTGCTCTACCAACTGAGCTATCCTGACCTTTTCTTGTGCATCATCCTAGTAGAGTATTTGTATCTATGTCAATTAAAAGGACTAAAAATTAATTAAAGTATTTCAAATTTTAAATTTGAAAATGGGGGGGGTAGTCCTATGCATTGTGCATGGTTTACTTAAATAAAACTTAAAAATAGAGTGAATAACCAAGATTTCTTGCCGATACTCTAATAAAAAAGAAATCTATTCAATGAATAGGATAAGATCCATTGAGTTCTCTTCGCATTCCTTTGTGAAAGAGTAGAATGAGAAAGCTAATGAATCTTAAACCCATTGCATTGATAAAAAGAAAAAAAAGTGCATTGATAAAAAGAAAAAAAAAAAGAGGATAAATAATAATAATATAGTATAGTTAGGGAATAAAAGAGGATTTGGGGATAGAGGGACTTGAACCCTCACAACTTATAAAGTCGACGGATTTTCCTTTTACTAGAAATTTCATTGTTGTCAGTATTGACATGTAGAATGGGACTCTCTCTTTGTCCTCGTCCGATTAATCCACTTTTTTAAAGATCTCGAAAACTTTGAATTTTAATTGAAGAATTTGATTATTCAATATTCGATTGGAGTGGATTCACAATAATGAAAAAAAAAAATTATGATATGAGTTTTTTATTTCATAATCATTATCATTTCTAATTTCATTTTTAAAAAAGATAAAGAACCTATATTATAATTAGAATATAATATGAGTTCTGTGATTAATCGTTTGCTATGTCAGTATCTATACGTGTTTATTAAATGTATAAGGTATAAAACCCCTCTTTCTCTAATTTAGAACTAGAAGGAATTCCACTAACAACACAACGTAATTAACTCGATTCGTTAGAACAGCTTCCATTGAGTCTCTGCACCTATCCTTTTCCTTTGTATTCTAGTTCGAGAACCCCTTGTTTTCTCAAAACACGGATTTGGCTCAGGATTGCCCTTTTTTAATTCCAGGGTTTCTCTGAATTTGGAAGTTACCACTTAGCAGGTTTCCATACCAAGGCTCAATACAATCAAGTCCGTAGCGTCTACCGATTTCGCCATATCCCCATTTCCCTCTTCTTTGAGACCAGGATTCCTTGTGTAATTTCATCCATCTCTTAGTTTTTTTTTTGAATCATTGAGTTCATCACTCAACGTAGTCTAGCAGTTCAGTTCGACTCTATTTGAGAGACCTCGCTTGCTTATTGCAATTCAGAATTGAATTGATTCTATCCTTGATGTATTTGCAATTCAATCCGAATCAATATATCCAAAAGTTTTTATCTCCCCCACCTCCCGTCTTACTTTTTTATAGTATTCAAAATTATACTATAACGCTTGATATTTATTCTTTTTTTCTAATCAGAATTAGCAATTTTATTTACTCTGACTCTATGTTCCCCTTAGTGAAATATTAATCCTCAAATTATTAACAAATAATAAAGTCTATAATGATCGAATGAAAATACCAATAAATTCTATAATTTTATTTTTTAATATCCTATAGTTAAGCATATCAAGCTAACTTTATCTTTAAGAAGTTTTAGTATTTTTTTATTTTTATAAGTATAACTTCAAATTTAGAACTAGTTAATAGCTAAGATTAATAACTAATATCTGAGATTTTACGGATTTCCTATACTATACCTATTTCTATTTGTTACACTATTTCCGTTATGTAAGCCCACTTAGCTCAGAGGTTAGAGCATCGCATTTGTAATGCGAGGGTCATCGGTTCAAATCCGATAGTCGGCTTTTTTTTCTCTATCGATGTTCTACGAACAAGAATCTCTTTTTTTCCGAATTAAATGGAGAATCCAGGATCTTTTATGTTTTTTACCTTACAATTTTGCTAGATACAAAACAATAAAATAAATAATATATATACAAAAAAAAAAGATTTTGATGAAATTCCATTTTTTGGGGTACTTTAGTTGATTTTACTCTGTTTATCCTGTAGTTTAATTCAGTTTTAATTTCGATGTATTCTGTAATGTAAATACAATGAAATTAATTGTGTAAAATGAAATTTCAATAAAATAAAAAAAGGAGTCTTCATGTCCCGTTATCGAGGACCTCGTTTAAAAAAAATACGCCGTCTGGGAGCTTTACCAGGACTCACTAGAAAAACACCTAAATCCGGAAGTAATCTTAAAAAAAAATTCAATTCTGGGAAAAAGGAGCAATATCGTATTCGTCTTCAAGAAAAACAGAAATTGCGTTTTCATTATGGTCTGACAGAACGACAATTACTTAGATATGTACATATCGCTGGAAAAGCAAAAAGGTCAACAGGCCAGGTTTTACTACAATTACTTGAAATGCGTTTGGATAATATCCTTTTTCGATTGGGTATGGCTTCAACCATTCCTGGGGCCCGCCAATTAGTCAACCATAGACATATTTTAGTTAATGGTCGTATAGTCAATATACCAAGTTTTCGTTGCAAACCCCGAGATATTATTACTACGAAAGATAACCAAAGATCAAAAGGTCTGGTTCAAAATTATATTGCTTCATCGGACCCGGGGAAATTGCCAAAGCATTTGGCGATTGACACGTTGGAATATAAAGGACTAGTAAATAAAATCCTAGATAGGAAGTGGGTCGGTCTCAAAATAAATGAGTTGTTAGTTGTAGAATATTACTCTCGTCAGACTTGAACTTAACGAAAAAAGGAAAGGTTCATAGAATTTTCTTCCCCTTCCCCTTTCCCCGAACTAAATCGCCCTAAGACCATTACCATTAATTTGTATTTTCCCATCAACTAGCTAAAATTGATTAACCCTAGGATTAGGATCCTTTTTTCTTTTTTCCTCTATGTGTATTTTACATACCACAGTAATTTGCTATAGAGAATTTCTAATTTCTATTAAATCAAAATAAGATAATATAAGATATTATATTATTGCTGGAAAAAATTGTTATTTGATTTGATACATTGTGAT
>NW_028259461.1:16337353-16366903 GCF_056163025.1 Triticum urartu | reverse complement strand
AAGTATGACCGCTTTACCAATAGTTGAGACTCAATCTGGAGACGTTTCCGCCTATATTCCTACTAATGTAATCTCCATTACAGATGGACAAATATTCTTATCTGCGGATCTATTCAATGCCGGAATTCGACCCGCTATTAATGTGGGTATTTCTGTTTCCAGAGTAGGATCCGCGGCTCAAATTAAAGCCATGAAACAAGTAGCTGGCAAATCAAAATTGGAACTAGCGCAATTCGCAGAGTTACAAGCCTTTGCACAATTCGCCTCTGCTCTCGATAAAACAAGTCAGAATCAATTGGCAAGGGGTCGACGATTAAGGGAATTGCTTAAACAATCCCAGGCAAATCCTCTCCCAGTGGAAGAGCAGATAGCTACTATTTATACCGGAACAAGAGGATATCTTGATTCGTTAGAAATTGAACAGGTAAATAAATTTCTGGATGAGTTACGTAAACATCTAAAAGATACTAAACCTCAATTCCAAGAAATTATATCTTCTAGCAAGACATTCACCGAGCAAGCGGAAATCCTTTTGAAGGAAGCTATTCAGGAACAGCTGGAACGGTTTTCTCTTCAGTAACAAATAAATTTTGCATGTCTACTCTTGTTAGTAGAATAGGAATCGTTGAGAAAGCTTTTTCATTTGAATCATGCAAAAAAGTTTTCTTTGTTTTTAGTTTAGTATAGTTATTTAAAGAATAGATAGAAATAAGATTGCGTCCAATAGGATTTGAACCTATACCAAAGGTTTAGAAGACCTCTGTCCTATCCATTAGACAATGGACGCTTTTCTTTCATATTTTATTCTTTCTTTTATTTTTTTGCTTCTTCCGAGAAAAAACTGTTAGACCAAAACTCTTTTAGGAAATCAAAAAATCCAGATACAAATGCATGATGTATATATTATATCATGCATATATCATAAAGAAGGAGTATGGAGGCGGTAGTGGGAATCGAACCCGCAACCCCAAGGTTATGAGCCTTATGAGCTACCAAACTGCTCTATACTCTTAAACTAAAGAGGGGTAACTAGTGGATAAAAGAGGGTTGGATACGCCCCTCTACCAATATCTATACAAATAGAATAGTCCATTTATACAGAATGGTAAAGAGGGCTCCTCTATGATTATCAATTCCAGAAATCCATACAAATACGAAAGGGTATTTTATCCTTACCAACTGGATCTTGTTGCACCCGGTAACAAACATTCATAAACCATTTCTCGAAGTACGTGTCCGGATAGCCCAAAATGTCGATAGTTAGCTCTAGGTCTTCCGGTCAAAAAACAACGTCGATGAAGGCGTGTAGGTGCACTATTACGCGGTAGGGATTGCAATTTTTCTCGCATTTTCGTTTTTTCACTCAAACTCAAGGGAGAAACTTTGCTTCTTATCTTTTTTTTTAAAGATTGACGAATCAAATGATATTTCTGTTCTAATTTCTGCCGCTTCTTCTCCCTCTGAATCAAACTTTTTTTTGCCATAATGTGTCGTTGCTATTATTACCAAGTATACGGTTCTAATCCTAGATGGAAAAATAAATAGAAAAAGAAATCTAAAAAGGCAGATCCTCCCTCTCTATCAAGAGTAATGAACTAGGTGCTGATACAGTACAAAAAAACAAACTAAATTAACCAAACTTGCCTGATGTTGAGGCAATCAAGAAAGCTGCATAAGTGAATATATAACCCACGGAAAAGTGAGCTAATCCAACCAATCTTGCTTGCACAATGGAAAGAGCCACGGGCTTATCTCTCCAGCGAATTAAATTAGCTAAAGGTGTGCGTTCATGAGCCCATGCTAAAGTCTCAATTAATTCCTGCCAATACCCCCGCCAGGAAATTAAGAACATAAATCCAGTAGCCCAAACAAGATGTCCAAATAAGAACATCCACGCCCATACCGATAAACTATTCATCCCAAAAGGATTATATCCATTGATAAGTTGTGAAGAGTTTAACCATAGGTAATCTCTTAACCATCCCATCAAATAAGTGGAGGATTCATTAAATTGTGAAACGTTGCCCTGCCATAATGTGATATGTTTCCAATGCCAATAAAAAGTAACCCACCCAATGGTATTTAACATCCAGAAAACTGCCAAATAAAATGCGTCCCAAGCAGAAATATCACAAGTACCGCCGCGCCCTGGGCCGTCACAAGGAAAACTATATCCAAAATCCTTTTTATCTGGCATTAATTTGGAACCGCGTGCATCTAAAGCGCCCTTTACTAAAATCAATGTAGTTGTATGCAAACCTAGAGCAATAGCATGATGAACCAAGAAATCCCCAGGTCCTATTGTTAAGAAAAGCGAATTACTATTCTCATTAACAGCATTCAACCATCCGGGCAACCATAGGCTTCGACCCGCATTGAAAGCGGGGCCATTCGTTGAAGATAAGAGTATATCGAACCCATATGTCGTCTTGCCATGAGCAGATTGTATCCATTGGGCAAATATAGGTTCGATCAAGATTTGCTTTTCTGGAGTACCAAAAGCAAGCATGACGTCGTTATGAACATAAAGGCCCAAGGTATGGAATCCTAGAAAGAGGCTAGCCCAACTTAAATGAGATATGATAGCTTCTTTATGGTCTAACATTCTTGCCAATACATTATCCTCATTCTGTTCCGGATTGTAATCCCTAATGAAAAAAATAGCTCCATGAGCAAAAGCCCCTGTCATGATGAACCCTGCAATATATTGGTGATGAGTATATAAAGCAGCTTGAGTAGTAAAGTCTTGTGCTATGAATGCATAAGGAGGTAAAGAGTACATATGTTGAGCTACTAAGGAAGTAATAACCCCTAAAGAAGCTAGAGCAAGACCTAACTGAAAATGAATCGAATTGTTGATTGTGTCATAAAGGCCCTTATGCCCACGCCCTAATCGACCCCCCGGAGGAGTATGCGCTTCTAAAAGATCTTTAATACTGTGCCCAATTCCGAAGTTAGTTCGATACATGTGACCGGCAATGAGAAAAATAAATGCAATAGCTAAATGATGGTGAGCCATATCGGTCAGCCACAAACTTTGTGTTTGTGGATGGAATCCCCCAAGAAGAGTTAGAATGGCAGTTCCCGCTCCTTGAGCGGTACCAAATAAATGATTACTCGAATCAGGGTTTTGGGCATAAAGATTCCATTGACCCGTCAAAAGGGGTCCCAACCCCTGGGGATAGGGTAATACATCTAAGAAATTATTCCATCGAACGTACTCCCCCCTGGATGCGGGAATAGCAACATGAACTAAATGTCCTGTCCAAGCCAAAGAACTTACCCCGAAAAGTCCTGACAAATGATGATTGAGACGAGATTCCGCGTTTTTGAACCACGAAAGGCTTGGTTTCCATTTGGGTTGTAGATGTAACCAACCCGCTATTAAGGACAGCGTAGAAAGAAATAATAGAAAAAGAGCTCCAGTATAAAGATCCTCATTGGTGCGTAATCCTATTGTATACCACCACTGATAAACTCCAGAATAAGCAATATTCACTGGACCAGCAGCACCTCCTCGAGTAAAGGCTTCCACAGCGGGTTGACCAAAATGAGGATCCCAAATCGCATGAGCAATAGGTCTTACGTGTAAAGGATCCTGTATCCATGATTCAAAATTTCCTTGCCAAGCTACATGAAACAGATTTCCGGACGTCCATAGAAAGATTATTGCTAATTGCCCAAAGTGAGAAGCAAAAATGTTCTGATAAAGACGTTCTTCAGTAATATCATCATGACTTTCGAAATCATGTGCGGTAGCAATACCAAACCAAATACGACGAGTAGTGGGGTCCTGAGCTAAGCCTTGGCTAAACCTGGGAAATCTTAATTCCATAATGCCTTTCAAATCCTCCTAGCCACTATCCTACTGCAATAATTCTCGCTAAGAAGAATGCCCATGTCGTGGCAATTCCACCCAGAAGGTAATGGGTTACTCCTACAGCGCGTCCTTGTATAATGCTCAAGGCTCTAGGCTGAGTAGCAGGAGCAACTTTTAATTTGTTATGAGCCCAAACGATAGATTCAATGAGTTCTTGCCAATAACCACGGCCGCTGAATAAAAACATTAAACTGAAGGCCCAGACAAAATGAGCACCTAAGAAAAAAAGACCATATGCAGATAATGAAGAACCATAAGACTGAATGACTTGCGATGCCTGTGCCCACAAGAAATCTCGAAGCCACCCATTAATCGTAATGGAACTCTGTGCAAAGTTTCCCCCTGTAATATGAGTTACCACCCCTTGATCACTTATAGTACCCCAAACATCCGACTGCATTTTCCAACTGAAATGGAAAATGACTACCGAAATTGCATTGTACATCCAGAATAAACCTAAGAAAACATGATCCCAGGCGGATACTTGACATGTTCCCCCTCGGCCAGGCCCATCGCAAGGAAAGCGAAAACCTAGATTTGCTTTATCGGGTATCAAACGGGAACTCCGAGCAAATAAAACACCTTTCAAAAGTATTAATACAGTCACATGTATGGTAAATGCATGAATGTGATGGACTAAAAAATCTGCGGTTCCTAATGGAATAGGTAACAAAGCCACTTTGCCACCTACTGCTACTAACTCGCCGCCTCCCCACGTTAAGCTAGTACTTGTTGTTGCACCAGGAGCTGTTACGCCAGGCGCAGTAGCATGGATATTTTGTACCCATTGAGCAAAGATAGGTTGTAATTGTATGGCAGTATCCGAAAACATATCTTGTGGACGGCCTAAAGCACTCATGGTATCATTATGAATGTACAAGCCAAAACTGTGAAAACCTAGAAATATACATACCCAGTTAAGGTGGGATATGATTGCATCGCGGTGTCTAAGGACGCGATCTAATAGATCGTTGTATCGAGTAGTTGGATCATAGTCTCTTACCATAAAAATTGCTGCATGTGCAGCAGCACCGACTATTAGAAATCCGCCAATCCACATGTGGTGTGTGAACAAGGAAAGTTGTGTACCATAGTCAGTAGCTAGGTATGGATAGGGAGGCATAGAATACATATGATGAGCTACAACAATGGTTGTAGAGCCTAGCATAGCTAGGTTAAGAGATAATTGAGCATGCCATGACGTTGTTAAGATTTCATAAAGACCCTTATGGCCTTGTCCTGTAAATGGGCCCTTGTGAGCCTCCAAAATATCTTTAAGTCCATGGCCAATACCCCAATTGGTCCTATACATATGACCTGCGATTAGGAAAAGAATAGCAATAGCTAAATGATGGTGCGCAATATCGGTCAGCCAGAGACCACCGGTTACTGGATCTAGTCCTCCGCGAAAAGTCAGAAATTCTGCGTATTTGGACCAATTTAAAGTGAAAAAAGGGGTTGCTCCTTCGGCAAAACTAGGATAAAGTTGAGCCAAAAGGTCCCGATTCAAGATAAATTCATGAGGAAGTGGTATCTCTTTAGGATCCACCCCAGCGTCAAGAAATTGGTTAATTGGTAAAGATACATGAATTTGGTGCCCCGCCCAAGAAAGAGACCCAAGTCCTAATAATCCCGCTAAGTGGTGATTCAACATGGATTCTACATCTTGGAACCAGGCCAATTTGGGAGCGGCTTTGTGATAATGGAACCAACCAGCAAAAAGCATTAACGCTGCAAAAATCAATGCACCAATTGCAGTACAATAGAGTTGTAATTCACTAGTTATTCCAGATGCTCGCCAAAGCTGAAAAAAACCAGAGGTTATTTGGATTCCTCGGAAACCCCCGCCTACATCACCATTCAATATTTCTTGCCCTACTATAGGCCAAACTACCTGAGCACTGGGTCCAATGTGAGTAGGATCACTTAGCCATGCTTCATAATTGGAAAAACGGGCGCCATGAAAGTACATGCCACTCAACCAAAGAAAGATAATGGAAAGTTGCCCGAAATGAGCACTAAAGACTTTTCGAGAAATCTCCTCCAAATCACCAGTATGACTATCGAAATCGTGAGCATCAGCATGTAGGTTCCAGATCCAAGTGGTAGTATCAGGGCCCTTAGCTAGTGTTCTTGAGAAATGGCCGGGTCTGGCCCATTCCTCAAAAGATGTTTTTACAGGATCCCTATCCACAACAATTTTTACTTCTGGTTCCGGCGAACGAATAATCATTAAGTCCTCCTCTTTCCGGACAAGACATACAAAGAGACCCGCCAACTGTCTTTTTAGTGAATCTTTGAAAGATATATATTTTGAAAGATAGATTTTGAAAGATAGATTTTGAAAGATAGATATTGTGATTAGTTCTTTTCTTTACTATCTACCATCCTTCTATTTTTTTTTTAGTTATTCACTGGAGCAATTATATATTGAAGTCAATCCGAGGCAAGTGTTCGGGTCTATTATGACATAAAGATTAGGTGCCTAACGGACATTGTTTATCTTGAAAAACAAATATTTCTCGACGTAAGAAAAAAATCTTTTTTATTTTTAATTTAAGAAACTAGTGTATTTTTTTTGAGGGCATAAGCTCCTATCTATATCTACTTTCCTTGAGCATAATATAGGGTTTTTTATTTGATTCTAAATTCCAAGATAACTCATTAGAATTATTAATAAGATGGTCCTAATATATTAGCAATATTTAGATTGCCCCCTCTTTTTATTCACTTTATTACTTCTATTCTAGACCCTATCCCTATGGTTTATTCTTATGAAATATCATATAAAATAGAAGGTATAAGAAATGGATATAATGAAATTCTTGATTCGATCTTACGACCTAATTTATTTGATTAATGGATCAACAACCAAACCACCCATTTTATGAAAAAGAAGGAGCATGGTCTTATTCAAATTCAAAGCGCTTCGTAATCTTCAACCAGTTCTGTGCTTCAATATAATTTCCCGGAGTAAGCGCTATAGCTTGTTTCCAATATTCAGCAGCTTGATCAAACCAAGCTTCCGCAATTTCCGAATCACCCTGTAGAATGGCCTGTTCTCCTCGGTCGGAATAGGAAGTTCCTTCCCTTAGAACCGTACTTGAGAGTTTCCTACCTCATACGGCTCAGAAATTGCTATCTGAATTTCCCCTATCTTAACTGAATTCGATTTATCAAAAATCGATCCAATTTGTTCTTGGGTTAAGCAGAAGAAATTAATTACCTAAGTTTCAAACCCTAATTTTTATCAATAATCAGTTTGATCTTTTTTCCCACCTTCAGAAGAATGAAGCATAGATAGATATAGAGCCTTCGTTCAAATTTTCTGAGAGGTAACTATCCCGGTTTCATATATGAAATCTCTATAGAATCCTTGAAAAAGACTTTTTTCCATAAGAAAGAAAAAAGAACTTACTATCTTTGGGATCTGATACTACACCGCTGCTTAATCCCTTAGTGGATCGGCTCTATTACATAAGCGGATTCCTAAATTTTGCCCCATATCATGGGATAAGTAAGCAGTTTTTTTTAGTTGTATCGACCCAGTCGCTCACTAATTGATCTTTACGGTGCTTTCTCTATCAATTTGAGAAACTTTATCCATAGAGTAGTAGTATAGGCCATACTTTCTTCGTTTTTTGATTCTCGTGAAGTGTCCTTCCTTCCTACAGCTGATAGGGAAAAATCGTTGTTTTTACGATCCCTATGTAGAAAGCCCTTTTTTTCTAGTATTTACTAGAAAATTTGATCCTCTCTTTTTTTTTTTTCTTTCTATAGTGGAGATAGTCGCACGTAATGACAGATCACGGCCATATTATTAAAAGCTTGCGGTAAGAAGGGGTTTCGTTCTAGTGCCCGGAAATAATATTCCAAAGCCTTTGTATGCTCTCCATTGCTTGTGTGTATAAGGCCTATGTTATAGAGTATATAACTTCGATCATAGGGATCGATTTCTAGTCGCGTAGCTTCATAATAATTTTGCAAAGCTTCCGCATAATTTCCTTCGGATTGAGCCAACATCCGTTACGGTCGTTCATTCTATTCAAAAAATCTCCGTTCCAAAACCGTACATGAGGTTTTCATCTCATACGGCTCCTCCCTTCTGTACATAATAGTACTAAGCGAAATAATCTATAGAATCAAAATAGAATTAGTCCCGTCTCATTATGAACCGAAAGGGGCTGGTATTTTTCCAAGAAATCTCTAGCCAACCTTCCCACAAGAGGTTTTTCTTAACACCAATGAATTCTATTAATGCTAGAGGAAAACGATAGCTCCAATAATTTCTTTGTTCTCAACGCCTCCTATTTAGAGGAATTAGCTACTTCAACGATCTTTGATGGTTATAGGGGTATCCAAAGTACAAACCTGATGGTTGTTTGTTATCCCAACCATTCTTCCCAGCCCTGATACCGATCAGGAAAGGGGTAATTTCTAACAAAGTTTTTCTCTTGTTGATTCCTATTTCTAGGTGTAGTGCTTTTCTCCCCTATGCTGCCTACGGATACTAATAGAGTAGGATTGGCCTGTAATCCATACCATACCATATCCTGTAGGTGTAACCTTTCGCTCAATACTCAAATCTACAATTGAAGTATCTGAAGCCGCATCAATCGAGGATACACGACGGAAGGAATTGTTAGTTCGCCTCACCTTCCCGAAGCGTGGGTTTGTTTGCTTTACAAATTTGGTTCTCTCTATGCCAACCCCCCTCTCTTTTTCGTAAGACTGAGGTATAGGTAGGGCTAAAAAAAAGCAAAAAAAAGAGTCAAATCGCACCATCTCTATAATAAGTAAATGCCTTTTTTTCTCCTGAGGTTGTCGGAATTATTCGCAATAAAATATTGGCTACAATTGAGGAGGTCTTATCAATGAAATTTCCATTTCCACGGGATCTAGGCATAATTCCCAACCCATTCTATATAGAATTGTTTTCATTCCTTCACAAAATAACATAAAAACAAACACATTCGATTCTTATAATTATAAATAGATTGATCCATATGCTCTACTCTAAATCCATATGCTTTAAATGGATAAGAGAGATATGGATTTTCCGCTCAGCTCAAATTGTATCCTTTTCCTTCTGCTTGGACACGAAGAGATATGAAATATTTGACTAAGACTGGATTTCATTCCACTTTCCTATTTCTGAACAACAACTTATGTTATCAACTATTTCGTGTTTTCAAAGTTATTAATTGTCTCATACCCTATTTTTGATTTCGATAGTATGGTGTAGCGTATCTTATGCAAACGGAATTCTAAGGTTTCTTTATTTTATTATGCAATAAGAAGAATTCTTCCATTTTCTTTTTCTTTAGTTGCGGGAAAACCCAAATTAAAACTTTTATTTTATAGCGAGCGCAATTTCTAGTAAAAAATCCTGTATCCTTCCACTTAGATCAAAAGGAATTTTTCCAATAGAACTATGGAACCCCCGAGTGGTTGCGGTTGTACCTGTACTGCAGGAATAAGAAAACTCGCTATTCACTCAGTTTATTTTCCATAATAAGTTATGTAGGAGAGATGGCCGAGCGGTTCAAGGCGTAGCATTGGAACTGCTATGTAGACTTTTGTTTACCGAGGGTTCGAATCCCTCTCTTTCCGTTTTTCTTAATTCATCAACGTTAAGGATCACAATGTATCAAATCAAATAACAATTTTTTCCAGCAATAATATAATATCTTATATTATCTTATTTTGATTTAATAGAAATTAGAAATTCTCTATAGCAAATTACTGTGGTATGTAAAATACACATAGAGGAAAAAAGAAAAAAGGATCCTAATCCTAGGGTTAATCAATTTTAGCTAGTTGATGGGAAAATACAAATTAATGGTAATGGTCTTAGGGCGATTTAGTTCGGGGAAAGGGGAAGGGGAAGAAAATTCTATGAACCTTTCCTTTTTTCGTTAAGTTCAAGTCTGACGAGAGTAATATTCTACAACTAACAACTCATTTATTTTGAGACCGACCCACTTCCTATCTAGGATTTTATTTACTAGTCCTTTATATTCCAACGTGTCAATCGCCAAATGCTTTGGCAATTTCCCCGGGTCCGATGAAGCAATATAATTTTGAACCAGACCTTTTGATCTTTGGTTATCTTTCGTAGTAATAATATCTCGGGGTTTGCAACGAAAACTTGGTATATTGACTATACGACCATTAACTAAAATATGTCTATGGTTGACTAATTGGCGGGCCCCAGGAATGGTTGAAGCCATACCCAATCGAAAAAGGATATTATCCAAACGCATTTCAAGTAATTGTAGTAAAACCTGGCCTGTTGACCTTTTTGCTTTTCCAGCGATATGTACATATCTAAGTAATTGTCGTTCTGTCAGACCATAATGAAAACGCAATTTCTGTTTTTCTTGAAGACGAATACGATATTGCTCCTTTTTCCCAGAATTGAATTTTTTTTTAAGATTACTTCCGGATTTAGGTGTTTTTCTAGTGAGTCCTGGTAAAGCTCCCAGACGGCGTATTTTTTTTAAACGAGGTCCTCGATAACGGGACATGAAGACTCCTTTTTTTATTTTATTGAAATTTCATTTTACACAATTAATTTCATTGTATTTACATTACAGAATACATCGAAATTAAAACTGAATTAAACTACAGGATAAACAGAGTAAAATCAACTAAAGTACCCCAAAAAATGGAATTTCATCAAAATCTTTTTTTTTTGTATATATATTATTTATTTTATTGTTTTGTATCTAGCAAAATTGTAAGGTAAAAAACATAAAAGATCCTGGATTCTCCATTTAATTCGGAAAAAAAGAGATTCTTGTTCGTAGAACATCGATAGAGAAAAAAAAGCCGACTATCGGATTTGAACCGATGACCCTCGCATTACAAATGCGATGCTCTAACCTCTGAGCTAAGTGGGCTTACATAACGGAAATAGTGTAACAAATAGAAATAGGTATAGTATAGGAAATCCGTAAAATCTCAGATATTAGTTATTAATCTTAGCTATTAACTAGTTCTAAATTTGAAGTTATACTTATAAAAATAAAAAAATACTAAAACTTCTTAAAGATAAAGTTAGCTTGATATGCTTAACTATAGGATATTAAAAAATAAAATTATAGAATTTATTGGTATTTTCATTCGATCATTATAGACTTTATTATTTGTTAATAATTTGAGGATTAATATTTCACTAAGGGGAACATAGAGTCAGAGTAAATAAAATTGCTAATTCTGATTAGAAAAAAAGAATAAATATCAAGCGTTATAGTATAATTTTGAATACTATAAAAAAGTAAGACGGGAGGTGGGGGAGATAAAAACTTTTGGATATATTGATTCGGATTGAATTGCAAATACATCAAGGATAGAATCAATTCAATTCTGAATTGCAATAAGCAAGCGAGGTCTCTCAAATAGAGTCGAACTGAACTGCTAGACTACGTTGAGTGATGAACTCAATGATTCAAAAAAAAAACTAAGAGATGGATGAAATTACACAAGGAATCCTGGTCTCAAAGAAGAGGGAAATGGGGATATGGCGAAATCGGTAGACGCTACGGACTTGATTGTATTGAGCCTTGGTATGGAAACCTGCTAAGTGGTAACTTCCAAATTCAGAGAAACCCTGGAATTAAAAAAGGGCAATCCTGAGCCAAATCCGTGTTTTGAGAAAACAAGGGGTTCTCGAACTAGAATACAAAGGAAAAGGATAGGTGCAGAGACTCAATGGAAGCTGTTCTAACGAATCGAGTTAATTACGTTGTGTTGTTAGTGGAATTCCTTCTAGTTCTAAATTAGAGAAAGAGGGGTTTTATACCTTATACATTTAATAAACACGTATAGATACTGACATAGCAAACGATTAATCACAGAACTCATATTATATTCTAATTATAATATAGGTTCTTTATCTTTTTTAAAAATGAAATTAGAAATGATAATGATTATGAAATAAAAAACTCATATCATAATTTTTTTTTTTCATTATTGTGAATCCACTCCAATCGAATATTGAATAATCAAATTCTTCAATTAAAATTCAAAGTTTTCGAGATCTTTAAAAAAGTGGATTAATCGGACGAGGACAAAGAGAGAGTCCCATTCTACATGTCAATACTGACAACAATGAAATTTCTAGTAAAAGGAAAATCCGTCGACTTTATAAGTTGTGAGGGTTCAAGTCCCTCTATCCCCAAATCCTCTTTTATTCCCTAACTATACTATATTATTATTATTTATCCTCTTTTTTTTTTTCTTTTTATCAATGCACTTTTTTTTCTTTTTATCAATGCAATGGGTTTAAGATTCATTAGCTTTCTCATTCTACTCTTTCACAAAGGAATGCGAAGAGAACTCAATGGATCTTATCCTATTCATTGAATAGATTTCTTTTTTATTAGAGTATCGGCAAGAAATCTTGGTTATTCACTCTATTTTTAAGTTTTATTTAAGTAAACCATGCACAATGCATAGGACTACCCCCCCCATTTTCAAATTTAAAATTTGAAATACTTTAATTAATTTTTAGTCCTTTTAATTGACATAGATACAAATACTCTACTAGGATGATGCACAAGAAAAGGTCAGGATAGCTCAGTTGGTAGAGCAGAGGACTGAAAATCCTCGTGTCACCAGTTCAAATCTGGTTCCTGGCAGAGAAAAAAAAAAAAAAGATCCACCGAATAGGTATTGATCCAAATACCTCGAGATGGATTGTGATACATATTCATTAATAATATTTATTCATCTAAGTGGATAAATCTATAATATAAATATAGAGGCACTTCTTTTTCTTTTTAAAGAAGTTTTAAAATATATCTTTTCTTTATGATAAAGAAGGGGGTGAGATTCCCCTTTATTTTTTTGCGTTTCTTAATTTTGTATTCCGCTATTCCGACGAATATTTTTTTAGTCTTGCTTATCTTTATCTTATCTTATTTTCCTAGTTGTGCTAAGTAATGTGCGCGGTACAAAGTTCCTGGTAGAGAACTTCTTTGAGTCATCCTATTTTTCTGTTCATATGAAGGAAATTAATATGCGATTTTCAAAATAGGGGAATCCAAATGAAACCCTTTTTTTGCTCAGTCTATCTGGAATGCTTTTGTATAATTAGGAATTAATTATAAATAGGTATTCCGTTTCATCTAGGAAAAGAACCTAAAAATATTCCTTGACTTGAATAAAATCTGGAGTTGTGTTGTATAAGTGAGCATGAATTTCTTATCATTCAATGAGCATCTTGTATTTCATAAAAATTGGGGGTTATATAATCCTTACGTAAGGGCCAGCCTATCCAACTTTCAGGCATTAGGATACGTTTAAGGCGCGGATGATTATCATAAGAGATTCCCACCATATCATAAGATTCGCGTTCTTGAAAATCGGCACTTCTCCAAATCCAGAAGACAGACGGAATTCTAGGATTATCCTTTTGGGCAAAGACTTTTATGCAGACTTCTTCTGGATTATCTATACCATATTGTATTCTCGTAAGATGATACACGCTAGCTAAAGATCCACCGGGTGCTACATCATAAGCACATTGGGAGCGTAAATAATTGTAACCATATACATATAAAATGACAGCAATGGAATCCCAATCCCCTGCTTTTATTTGTAAAGTCTCTATTCCTCGGTGATCAAAGCCCAAAGATCTATGAACCACCTCATGTTTGACTAGCCAATTAGATAACCAACCCTGCTGCATTGTCTTCATCTCTCCCTCTTTGTATAAATATTTCACATTTCGGATGCAAGTTTGAAAGATTGCCCTGCTTTTTATTTTTCTACACAAAAGAGCCCCTCTCCTAATTCACTAATTTGTAGGAAGGTACTGAACTTTTGGATTTGAAAAAAGTTTCAGAAGATATATCTAATGTAGATGGTGATTGATAGAGCAATTCTTGCTCATAAGTTCCTGTATGAGTACTGCGCCTAACATAAAGCTTGTGACTGGTAGTAAAACATCTATTTTTATTTTGAGATAGAGTTTGATCCTCAACTATTTCTCGCGATATCTTCTTACGAAGTTTTGTTAGGGCATCTATAACTGCCTCCGGTTTAGGTGGGCAGCCCGGCAAGTAGACATCCACAGGAATTAACTTATCAACTCCCCGAACAGTACTATAGGAATCCGTACTGAACATTCCCCCTGTAATAGTACAGGCTCCCATAGCAATGACGTATTTTGGTTCAGGCATTTGCTCGTATAATCTCACTAAAGAGGGAGCCATTTTCATTGTTACCGTACCGGCTGTTAAAATTAGGTCTGCTTGCCTAGGACTTGATCTTGGTACCAATCCATAACGATCAAAGTCGAATCGTGAGCCTATTAATGAAGCAAATTCAATGAAACAACAACTGGTACCGTATAGAAGGGGCCATAAACTGGAGAGTCTTGACCAATTCGAAAGATCATTTGGTGTAGTTGAAATAACAGAATTGGAACTTGTTTGGTCAAGTAAGGGAAACTCAATCAAATTCATAACTGTCTCAATAGAATCTTTTCCTTCTTTTTTTTTGTCTAAATATTCAGTTAAGACCATTCCAAGGCTCCTTTTCGCCATGCATAAACTAAACCAACAACTAAGATAAGCACGAAAATCAAAGCTTCGATAAAAACGGATACACCCAATACGTCGAAACTCATTGCCCAAGGGTATAGAAAGACGGTTTCCACATCAAAAACAACAAAAACGAGCGCAAACATATAATAGCGTATTCGGAATTGTACCCAAGCCCCTCCCATGGGTTCTATACCCGATTCATAACTAGAAAGCTTCTCTGGTCCTTCACTAACCGGGGCTAAAAGTCCTGAAATCGAAAATGCCAAAATAGGAATAAGGCTTGCTATTATTAGAAATGTCCAAAAAATATCATATTCGTGAAGCAGAAACATAATGTACTCCCATTAATGTGGAATAGGCGGAACTTAAATTAGTCAATTCAATTCAGCATTGTCAATTTATCCAGAACTTCTCTCTTTTCCTCGGTGAAACAAGAATCTTTTTTGTTCAAACAAAAGCGCTTAGTTTAAGTTTAGCCTTTGTTTCCTCTGTGCTGCATCTTCTTTAAAGATTCATCCAATGGAATCCCAACTCCCTTTCTTTTGGATTTCCATTCTATTTAGATATGGTGTATGTAGATCTAATTCTTATATAAAGAAAACTTTCTCGTTTCACTTTGTCTCGCTTTCTCTAGAATCTCTAGAAAAAAGAATAGCTCTATCCTTTATTTAATATTTAATAATAAAATAATAAGAGACTATTAAATAAAAATGAGAATACTACTAAATTAGAACCTAATTAAGATAGTAGGACTAATCTATGCAGTATAATTAATGAGAAGTAATACTATAAAATAAAAATAAAGAACTCTATTTCAGAACTATGAGACAGAATATTCTGTTTTCTTATTTACTCTTTACTTTATTTTTTCTATTTAAAGTTGATCAATTTACATAATGTATCTATAAACAAAGTAATAAATATACTTAAAACAAAGTAGGAATTCGCAAAATGGATAAAATCATTGCAGTTATTATAGGGAAGTCTAGAGATATCCTATTTGAAGGAGGACGGGATTCAAATCAGGGAAAGGATCCTTTCTTCTATTGATTTGATAGAAATTCGTTTTTCTTTTCCTGTCTGTATGATTTTGATTTTCGATGAATGAGCCTTTGGTAATGCTTTTATCTCTATTCTATGTCGCAGGCGCCTATCCAGTCTATAAACAAATACTAATGAGAAAATGAAAACTATACTAAACTAAAGAAAACATAGGATAGAGATCCTAAAATCTAAAAAAGGGCATATTAGGGCTATACGGATTCGAACCGTAGACCTTCTCGGTAAAACAGATCAAACGGATTATTATCGAAATGATTTGAACTGTTTCAAAGACCCAACATGCATTTTTTTGCATTGGGCTCTTTCATAAACTGATTTAAAGATCAGTTAGTCCACCATAGTTTTTCTTTACGGAAAGATAATGAGATGGCTCCCTGTGCTCTGATTGATTTTTTGTATTATGATCTATCTAGGAGCAATACCAAAGTGTTTCAAAGGAGGATTACCTTGACTTAGGTCTGCCTCCGGTCTAAATTAAATCAACCTAAGTGAAATGGAGTCTCTATCGTTCCACTGCAAGAGTTAACTATGAGACTTCATACACCTTAAAGTTCATAGAACGAAAAGAAGTTTTTTGGAGGCCCTTATCCTCATTACGCCTAGCATTTAGTGGGCTGGATATTTACCTTATCAACTAGCAAATCCATAAGGGTTCTATTTGATTAGGCACCTGAATTGGCACCTGAATCGGACTGAACCGACTGTTTGTCAGGCTACTGTTCTCCTATTCTCTCGAATCTATGAAGTAAGACATTGATTTTGCAATAAGATCGATTATGTTCATTGCATAATAAGCTCCTTTGAAAAGCATTGGCGCACGTGTAAACGAGTTGCTCTACCGAACTGAGCTATAGCCCTTATCAGAGATATCTTAACATATAGATAATTTCTTGTCAAGATGAATATTTTCTAATGCCAGAGGATACCCCTTTGATCTGTATCTGTTTAGTATTTAGTTTAGTATTTAGTATATAACAGACCAATAACAGAGCGGTATTGCTTAGAAAAGGGATTCAATATATAATCGATCGAAGTAATGGGTCTTCCTTTGTGGTGATAAATTGCCTACTTAACTCAGTGGTTAGAGTATTGCTTTCATACGGCGGGAGTCATTGGTTCAAATCCAATAGTAGGTAAGTAGGTAGAAAAATTACTAGATAGCATTGGACTTACTTCGCTTCGCTATCTAATAACTTTTTCTACCCCTCTTCCCTTTTTCTTTGTATCAACTATAAACCACTGGATTGTCTTCAATTGGATGGGGGAATCCAATTGACAGCCTCGATTCGTATCCTAGCTCGTCTGAGAGCGAGCTTCGCTTCAACCAAATCTTTCGTACCCTCAGCTTTACTCAAGTTAGCTTCGGCTATTTCAAGTGCCTTTTGAGCTTCTTCCGGATCAATATCACTACCCAGTTCCGCATCATTTCCTAAAATGATGATCTCATTATTAACTATTCTCGCAAAACCGCTCCACAGAATCGCTGTTAACCATTGGTCGTTGAGGAGGCGTATTCTCAAAGGACCCATATCTACTGCTGTGTTAATGGGGGCGTGGTTTGGTAATACGCCAATTTGGCCACTATTAGTGGATAAAATGATTTCTTTCACTTCACAATCCCAAATAATTCGCTTAGGAGTCAGTACATAATGATTTAATTTCATTTCTTCGATTTGTTCTCCTCTTCTAAGGTTATAGCTTTCGTGCTAGCTTCATCGATGTTACCCACCAAATAAAAAGCCTGTTCAGGTAGGCCGTCTAATTCTCCGGAAAGGATTAGTTGAAATCCCCTAATAGTTTCCGCAAGAGCAACATACTTTCCTGGAGAACCAGTAAAAACTTCTGCCACAAAGAACGGTTGTGATAAGAAACGCTCAATTTTTCTTGCTCTTGCTACAGTTAAACGATCCTCTTCCGATAATTCATCCAAGCCAAGAATTGCGATAATGTCCTGAAGTTCTTTGTAACGTTGTAAAGTTTCCTTAACTCTTTGCGCAGTTTCATAATGTTCGTTGCCAACGATCCGAGGCTGTAACATAGTCGAGGTTGAATCTAAAGGATCTACTGCTGGATAAATACCCTTGGAAGCTAATCCTCTGGAAAGTACGGTAGTAGCATCCAAATGTGCAAATGTTGTGGCAGGGGCAGGGTCGGTCAAATCGTCTGCAGGTACATAAACTGCTTGAATCGAAGTTATAGATCCCTTTTTAGTAGAAGCAATTCTTTCTTGCAAAGAACCCATTTCTGTACTAAGAGTAGGTTGATAACCCACTGCGGAGGGCATTCTCCCTAATAAAGCGGATACCTCTGATCCTGCTTGAACAAAACGAAAGATATTATCGATAAATAAAAGCACGTCTTGCTTATTAACATCTCGGAAATATTCCGCCATAGTTAGGGCAGTTAAACCAACTCTCATACGAGCTCCCGGTGGTTCATTCATTTGGCCATAGACTAGAGCTACCTTTGATTCCTCAATATTTTTTTCATTAATTACTCCGGATTCCTTCATTTCCATATAAAGATCATTTCCTTCACGAGTCCGTTCCCCTACTCCACCGAATACGGATACGCCCCCATGAGCTTTAGCAATGTTATTGATTAATTCCATGATCAGTACTGTTTTACCTACTCCAGCCCCCCCAAATAGTCCTATTTTTCCTCCACGTCGATAAGGAGCTAAAAGATCGACGACCTTAATACCTGTTTCAAAGATGGATAATTTCGTATCTAACTCGATAAAGGCAGGCGCAGATCTATGAATAGGGAACGTTGCACTACTATCTACAGGACCCAAATTGTCAACAGGCTCCCCAAGAACGTTGAAAATTCGTCCGAGAGTAGCTCCACCGACCGGAACACTGAGAGGAGCTCCCGTGTCAATCACTTCCATTCCTCTCATCAACCCGTCCGTAGCACTCATAGCTACAGCTCTAACTCGATTATTTCCTAATAATTGTTGTACCTCACAAGTCACATTAATTTGCTTATCGGCAGTGTCTCTACTCTGGACTACCAAAGCGTTATAAATATAAGGTAACTTGCCTGGGGGAAAAGTGACATCCAGCACGGGTCCAATAATTTGATCGATACGACCTGTACTTTTTTCTTCAATTGTGGAAACCCCGGGAGGAGAAGTAGTAGGATTGGTTCTCATAATTATCACATAATTAAAAAAAAGGAATTTGTCGAAATTTTTCTTTTTTTATTGTTGAATAATGCCAAATCAAATCAAAAAAAATCCAAAAGTAAAAAGGAAATGAATTAGTTAATTCAATAAGAGAGAAAAGGGGACCAGGACTTGATTTCGTTGCCCAAGCGAATCCCATTCAATCGTTTACTCATGGAATGAGTCCATTGGAAAGTTCAATCAATCTTTTTTTTCATATACATTTTGCCTTTTGTGGAGGATCTGTGCCTACTCTACTTTCCTATCTAGGACTTCGATATACAAAATATATACTACTGTGAAGCATAGATTGCTGTCAACAAAGAATTTTATTAGTATTTAGTTAGGTATTTGCATTCAAAATAAGAAAAGAGAACTATTAAGAACTTGTAAAATAAGGATTAGGAATTAATTTGGGTTGCGCTATATCTATCAAAGAGTATACAATAATTATGGATTTGGTAAATCAAATCCATGGTTTAATAACGAACCGTGTTAACTTACCATAACAACAACTCAATTCCTATCGAATTCCTATATTGGAATTCCTATAGGATAGAACATACACAGGGTGTACGCATTATATATGAATGAAACATATTCATTAACCTAAGCATGCCCTCAATTTTCTTTAATGAGTTGATATTATATTAATTGAATATCCTTTTTGTTTTACGAGATTTTTGCTAAAGTTTCATTTACGCCTAATTAACATCGAGTAGACCCTGTTATTGTGAGAATTCTTAATTCAAGAGTTATAGGGAGGGACTTATGTCACCACAAACAGAAACTAAAGCAGGTGTTGGATTTCAAGCTGGTGTTAAAGATTATAAATTGACTTACTACACCCCAGAGTATGAAACTAAGGATACTGATATCTTGGCAGCATTCCGAGTAAGTCCTCAGCCTGGGGTTCCGCCCGAAGAAGCAGGGGCTGCAGTAGCTGCCGAATCTTCTACTGGTACATGGACAACTGTTTGGACTGATGGACTTACCAGTCTTGATCGTTACAAAGGACGATGCTATCACATCGAGCCTGTTGCTGGGGAAGACAACCAATGGATCTGTTATGTAGCTTATCCATTAGACCTATTTGAAGAGGGTTCCGTTACTAACATGTTTACTTCCATTGTAGGTAACGTATTTGGTTTCAAAGCCCTACGTGCTCTACGTTTGGAGGATCTACGAATTCCCCCTACTTATTCAAAAACTTTCCAAGGCCCGCCTCATGGTATCCAAGTTGAAAGAGATAAGTTGAACAAGTACGGTCGTCCTTTATTGGGATGTACTATTAAACCAAAATTGGGATTATCCGCAAAAAATTATGGTAGAGCGTGTTATGAGTGTCTACGTGGTGGACTTGATTTTACCAAAGATGATGAAAACGTAAACTCACAACCATTTATGCGCTGGAGAGACCGTTTTGTCTTTTGTGCCGAAGCTATTTATAAATCACAGGCCGAAACCGGTGAAATCAAGGGGCATTACTTGAATGCGACTGCGGGTACATGTGAAGAAATGATTAAGAGAGCTGTATTTGCAAGAGAATTAGGGGTTCCTATTGTAATGCATGACTACTTAACTGGGGGATTCACCGCAAATACTACTTTGGCTCATTATTGCCGCGACAATGGCCTACTTCTTCACATTCACCGTGCAATGCATGCAGTTATTGATAGACAGAAAAATCATGGTATGCATTTCCGTGTATTAGCTAAAGCATTGCGTATGTCTGGGGGAGATCATATCCACTCCGGTACAGTAGTAGGTAAGTTAGAAGGGGAACGCGAAATGACTTTAGGTTTTGTTGATTTATTGCGCGATGATTTTATTGAAAAAGATCGTGCTCGCGGTATCTTTTTCACTCAGGACTGGGTATCCATGCCAGGTGTTATACCGGTAGCTTCAGGTGGTATTCATGTTTGGCATATGCCAGCTCTGACCGAAATCTTTGGGGACGATTCTGTATTACAATTTGGTGGAGGAACTTTAGGACATCCTTGGGGAAATGCACCTGGTGCAGCAGCTAATCGAGTGGCTTTAGAAGCCTGTGTACAAGCTCGTAACGAAGGGCGCGATCTTGCTCGCGAAGGTAATGAAATTATCCGAGCAGCTTGCAAATGGAGTCCTGAACTAGCCGCAGCTTGTGAAGTATGGAAGGCGATCAAATTCGAGTTCGAGCCGGTAGATACTATTGATTAACTAGATAAAACTAAAGATAAAGAAGGTATAAATAAAAAAGAAACGAAATAAAAAGAGAAAAAAATCAGTTATGAAATGCAGTAATTCTTCTTTATTCTTCTAATTGATTGCAATTAAACTCGGCTCAATCTTTTTTAGAAAAAAAAGATTGAGCCGAATAAAAATAGATCATGATATGATCATGAGACTTGACAAATTGAGATTCGTCTATTCTATATATCTAGAATATATATATTAAGGTATAATACAATAAAGAAATACAAATAAAATAATAAAATAATAAAATATAGTATTATCATATGATAATGATAATGGAATCAAATACGCAGTATTTACAGAAAAAAGTCTTCGTTTATTGGGAAAGAATCAATATACTTTTAATGTCGAATCGGGATTCACTAAGACAGAAATAAAGCATTGGGTCGAACTCTTCTTTGGTGTTAAGGTGGTAGCTGTGAATAGCCATCGACTACCTGGAAAAGGTAGAAGAATAGGACCTATTCTGGGCCATACAATGCATTACAGACGTATGATCATTACCCTTCAACCGGGTTATTCTATTCCACTTCTAGATAGAGAAAAAAACTAAAGGAGAATGAATGAAAAAAGACATAGTTTGGAAGTTAGACCTTTTTATAGGACTCTCTTTCAATTTCAAAAAAGAGGACGTTTGAAACTTTTAACAGGCGTAATCGTGAGTCAACAAGTGACTCGAACTGTGTGTAAAAAAAGAAGCATTTTTTTTTTTTCAAAATGCTAGAACTAGATAAGGAAGTTTTCTATAACCTTGAGAAAAAGGATAAAAAGGTAGTTTTTTTTTAGTTTATGACTCCGATCAAGAGCGAGAAATCCTTGATTTGGGATTGGACATAGAACCTGGACCCATCGTAGAGACGTTTAGTTCAAAAGAAAGGATCGTATCCTGATGGTAAGAATTATACTTTCGTGGAAATACAGCGCTATAGACTTCAATGCGGTAGAGTAGACGTTTTGTTTCTAATTTTTCTGGACCAAACCTCCGCTCCGACCCAACGATACAATGAATTTTTTCTGTTCATATTCATAAATAAAAAAGATTCGGAATCGCAATGCTACTATATGCGTCCAGAGGAGTATTTGGAATAATATTCTTCTATAATCCATTATTGCGGGGGGTCTTACTAACAGGGCTTCGCTGCACGGGACAGGTCTTCGTCGAAAAGCTAACTCCACCCGGCATTTTCATACCCTTTCTTTGGGTGGTATATCGCCTTTTAAAGTCTAAGAGGGTAGTAGGGGATCTATAGTAGGTAAGATAATTTGCCCTTTGATTTTGATTGAATATACTATTTTTCCGCCTTTACCACGCATTATTGTATGCGCTTCTAGAGAAGTATGTATGCAGGAAGTAAATTCTAACCGCTTTCTTTTGAATCCAATTTCAAATTAGATTAGAAAGATAGAAAGGCCATGAGGATGGGAAAATCAAAATAAAATCTTTTTAATTAGTTCTCCTTTTTTGGAATTTTCTTATTATCCTTTCATTTTTTTTACAGAATATTTTTCAAACTAAAAATAAAAAATACAATACAATAGTCAATATTCCTTATAATAGATATACTTAATTATATCATAAGAATCTTAAGATATTTTTCGACTAGATAGAAATAGTAAATTTGAATTGAGACACCTATTCCATGACGGATTTAAACTTACCTTCTATTTTCGTGCCTTTAGTAGGCTTAGTATTTCCGGCAATTGCAATGACTTCTTTATTTCTTTATGTGCAAAAAAATAAGATTGTCTAGTATTTTTTAGTGTAAGTAATATAATATGGTAGGGTATGTGGCTTTTTCTACACACACTTTCTACACACAAATGAAAAACGGTTATGGATGCGGATATAGGCTACGAGCATAAATGCATGAATATGCAGAGCCAGGTATAGCGAGTTTTATTTTATTTATTTTAATTGAATCAACGAATATTTTTTGAATAGAAAGTCAATGTATCTAACCTATTATTTCACAGGAGTACTAGTTGCTGAAGGCGATTTCAGAATCAAAAAAAGTAAAGTCAAAATTATTTAGCTTATTCTCTCAATTTCAATCGACCGCTGCTGGATTTAGTATATCTAATATGAATTGGCGATCAGAACACATATGGGTAGAACTTCTAAAAGGTTCTCGAAAAAGGGGTAATTTTTTCTGGGCCTGTATTCTTTTTCTAGGTTCACTAGGATTCTTATCGGTTGGGATTTCCAGTTATCTTGGTAAGAATATTATATCTATACTTCCATCTCAAGAAATTCTTTTTTTTCCGCAGGGGGTCGTGATGTCTTTCTACGGAATCGCAGGCCTATTCATTAGCTCCTACTTGTGGTGTACTATTTTGTGGAATGTAGGTAGTGGTTATGACCGATTCGATAGAAAAGAGGGAATAGTGTGCATTTTTCGTTGGGGATTCCCTGGAATAAAACGTCGCGTCTTCCTTCGATTCCTTATGCGGGATATCCAATCAATTAGAATTCAGGTTAAAGAGGGTCTTTATCCTCGTCGTATTCTTTATATGGAAATCCGGGGCCAGGGGATCATTCCCTTGACTCGTACTGATGATAAATTTTTTACTCCACGAGAAATTGAACAAAAAGCTGCCGAATTGGCCTATTTCTTGCGCGTACCAATTGAAGTATTTTGAGGTATCTTTTTTGAACTGAGTTGAATGAAGAAAAGAAGAATTGGAAGAAGAAAAGTTTTCTCAACACAGGGAGGAAGTCCCTTCTAAATTGGATTTGTTATTGTAAGGGGATTTTTAAGTATTTATCTAAAGGAAGGAACAAACGAGGATAAGAGAAATTTGCTTTTAATTTTTTTTTATCCAAGTTAGATATATCGCATACTATTCTTCCTTTTTCATCCGAAAGGGCTTTTTTTTTATTCTATTTCACTATTTCATTCCATCTAGATCTAAGAAAGAACCCAATGCACTGAAATTCCACTAATAACTAATATACAAAAAAGAAGAATAGATACAGGGTATCAAACCTATAGAGTTTTTGCTTCAAAGAAATAGAAATATCATGAAATAGAAATATCATCATATAGAGTCAGGGAATGGAATAGAGTCAGCGAATGAAGCATATTCATTAACAACTCCATTTACAGATCAAAAATGAAAAAAAAGAAAGCATTGCCTTCTTTACTATATCTTGTATTTATCGTACTTTTGCCTTGGGGGGTCTCTTCCTCATTTAACAAATGTCTGGAACTTTGGATTAAGAATTGGTGGAATACCAGGCAATCCGAAACTCTCTTAACTGATATTCAAGAGAAAAGGATTCTAGAAAGATTCATAGAATTAGAAGAACTTTCTCTCTTGGACGAGATGATAAAAGGGAAACTAAAGACACATGTACAAAAACCTCCTACAGGAATACACAAGGAAATAATACAATGGGTCAAAATAAATAATGAGGATCATCTCCATACCATTTTGCATTTCTCGACAAATATAATCTGTTTGGCTATTCTAAGTGGTTCTTTTTTTCTGGGTAAAGAGGAACTTGTCATTTTGAATTCTTGGGTTCAGGAATTCTTCTATAATTTAAATGACTCAATAAAAGCTTTTTTTATTCTTTTAGTTACTGATTTTTTTGTTGGATTTCACTCCACCCGTGGTTGGGAACTAGTAATTCGTTGGGTCTACAACGATTTTGGATGGGCTCCTAACGAGCTTATTTTCACTATTTTTGTTTGTAGTTTTCCAGTAATTCTAGATACATGTTTGAAATTTTGGGTCTTTTTTTGTTTAAATCGTCTATCTCCTTCGCTTGTAGTCATTTATCATTCAATTAGTGAAGCATAAATTCATTTGATCTCCCGATATTAATATTAATCAAATTAGCAAGCATCTTTTTTTAGAAAGAAAGCCCTTTTCCATTTTAGCAAAATTCTTTCTATTTATACCTACTTTAAGGTATTCATCATTGCAGTACAACTGTTGCAGTAGAATGACAACAGATTCGTGTATAGGGAACTAGATTAGCTTAGCTACCTATCTAATTTATTGTAGAAATTCTGGGATCTGCGATTGGACATGGAAAATAGAAATACTTTTTCTTGGGTAAAGGAACAGATAACTCGATCGATTTCTGTATCGATCATGATATACGTAATAACTCGGACATCTATTTCAAATGCATATCCCATTTTTGCGCAGCAGGGTTATGAAAACCCACGAGAAGCAACTGGACGAATTGTATGTGCCAATTGCCATTTAGCTAGCAAGCCCGTCGATATTGAAGTTCCCCAAGCTGTGCTTCCCGATACTGTATTTGAAGCAGTTCTTCGAATTCCTTATGATATGCAATTGAAACAAGTTCTTGCTAATGGAAAAAAGGGAGGGTTGAATGTAGGTGCTGTTCTTATTTTGCCCGAGGGATTCGAATTAGCGCCGCCCGATCGTATTTCCCCTGAGTTAAAAGAAAAGATAGGAAATCTTGCTTTTCAGAGTTATCGTCCCGATAAAAAAAACATTCTTGTGATAGGCCCTGTTCCCGGTAAGAAATATAGTGAAATTGTCTTTCCCATTCTTTCCCCTGATCCTGCTACGAAGAAAGATGCTCATTTCTTAAAATATCCCATATATGTAGGGGGAAACCGAGGAAGAGGACAGATCTATCCTGATGGTAGCAAGAGTAACAATACAGTCTATAATGCTACGTCAACAGGTATAGTAAGAAAAATACTACGTAAAGAAAAGGGGGGGTATGAAATATCCATAGTTGATGCATCAGATGGACGCCAAGTGATTGATATTATACCTCCCGGACCAGAACTTCTTGTTTCAGAGGGGGAATCCATCAAGCTTGATCAACCATTAACAAGCAATCCTAATGTGGGAGGTTTTGGTCAGGGGGACGCAGAAATCGTGCTTCAGGATCCATTACGTGTCCAAGGCCTTTTGTTCTTCTTCGCATCCGTTATTTTGGCACAAGTTTTTTTGGTTCTCAAAAAGAAACAGTTTGAAAAGGTTCAATTGTACGAAATGAATTTCTAGGTCCCGGGATTTCTTACCATCAAGTTGGTAAAAAGCCTCGATTTATTGGCAATTGCTAGAATTATCTATGATCTATTTTGGAAATCCTTTTTTTGTTTAGACTGCTTTTTGTTTATGAGATGTCTGGAATTCCTTATTTATATCCCATGCAAAAGAAGAGAATCCAAGGCAAAGGCGAGAACAATCAAATTAAAATTTCTTCTTTTTCGGAGGGATTGCAGGTCTTCTTAATCGTCTATTCGGCACAAGAAAAAGCCTTTTTCTTGTGCCGATTCTTCTTGTATCAAAATAAGAATCCTTTTTCTTCCTAATTCGTCAAAGATTACTATTTCTTCTTTATTCGGGTCTGTCTCTTGGACCTCTTTTTCTTTTGCTTAGGTTTAGCCGAGGTAGTGGACAAACAGAGGGGAAGAAAATATGGCGGGGGAAAAATTTCTTGTGATTGTGAGCAAATTGCTTGGCTTGTTTAATTAAGTTCAACTTCAAATTTACAGAAATTTTGCAAAAAAAAAGTAAACTCTTCCATTGAAGGTTTTTTTATTTTTAGGCTAGTTGAATAGTTTTGATTAAGGTTTTATTAGTTTATTACTCGAAACTAAATCAAGGATTTTCAGGATACTTCCTTCGTGGAATAAGATATTGGATCCTCGAGTGATCTCTTTTTCTTGTTGCTTCATAAGAGTGAATCGAATAGATTCAATTCGCGTTATAAGAGTAAAATAAAAATTCCGCGGGTCCTTTCCGCTCTAATCAGATAAAGGGGGGTAAGGACCCGCTAAGCTCCTACTTTTTCATGTTTACAATCTGGTCCCTCCGATTACTATAGAGATGAACCCAATCCAGAATATGAACCATAAAAGAAAACACCTACTAAACCAATCACAGCAATACCAGCTACAGTACCTATCAGCCAAAGAGGAATTCTTCCAGTAGTATCGGCCATTTCCCCTACTTTCCTCCACATTTTATCAATTGGTCATGCTAGAGACAAAAACAGTCATGGGTAGTTATAAGGATGGTATCCTTCCAAATGGGATAAGAGAATTCTTATTAGTCTCTTTCTTTCTCTCAATTGAAGAAGTAATTGGAAAATAAAACAGCAAGTACAAAAATGAGTAATAAACCCCAGTATAGACTGGTACGATTCAATTCAACATTTTGTTCATTCGGGTTTGATTGTGTCATAGTTCTATAGTTGGAATTTGTTTTATCGTTGGATGAACTGCATTGCTGATATTGATCCCAAGAAAAAAACAGTAGGTACAGCTAGTCCGTGAATAGCCAGCCATCGCACTGTAAAAATAGGATAGGTTCGATCTATGGTCATTGAGGGCCTCCTAAAAGGATCTACTAAATTCATCGAGTTGTTCTAAAGAATCAAAACGGTCGGTTATTAACGGAATTCCTTGTCGGCTTTCCGTGAAATACTCGTTTGGCCTAGGACTTCCAAACACGTCATAAGCTAAACCCGTACTGACAAATAACCAACCCGCAATGAATAGGGAAGGTATAGTAATGCTATGAATAACCCAGTATCGAATACTGGTAATAATATCAGCAAAAGAACGTTCTCCCGTGCTTCCAGACATGCTGAACTCCCAAAATTTTTGTACATTCAAAAAAGGAATTGATTCCGTAAAAGATGGGATCGACCAGTAAATAGAAAATTACTGATATTTCATCCTTGTGAGATTGTCAATTTTGTACCAAAGGTGTATTTTGAGTATACCGAATTAGTATAGCTATCCTTCCTATGGCACAGCAATCTGGTTTTGCCTGGTTCCGAAACATAATTACTTTTTTATTTTTTTTTTGTCTATAGGTAAGCTATATGTTATTCAAGGCATCAATAGAAAACCCCATTTTTGTAGGTTCTACTTACTTTTCATTGGCTTCGGAATAATAGAGTAATTCGGAATAGCAGCCAAAATCTTGGGAAAATCTAAGTTAATGATCAATAGGTTTGGATAAATAATTTAGGAAGGATATTCTCATACTGACACAATACAAGGACAAGTATATGTGAAATCTATCCTTTCATAATTCGTAATTCATCCTTGTATTGTTTGTTGGATTAGGTCTAACTTTCTTGACCAAACTGCGAGCGCGGAACTTTACGAGATGAAATAGGGAAAGACAGAAGATAGAATAGAACTTAAAAGGATAATTGAAGTGACTCGTCTTCGAATCTACTTTGGTTGGAGTTCGAAAAAGGAATAAAAATAAAGTAAATTCAAGGAAGAGCTTTCTTTTTTTTTTTTTTTTAACAGCCCCTTGGCAGGTCGTGGAATGCTTTTGTTCTCCTCTTATTCCATATGGAATACAATCAGTTAAAATAAGAAGGAATAGGGGAATATTCGATCGTTCACTCCAAAAAGAGGGTCCTATTGAAAAAGAAATTATCCAAAATAGAAAGAAGTTTTTTTTTTCAAATTCAATTGTTTATTTATCTCTTATTCAAAAATTTCCCTGAAAATTGAATTTCTTTTTTTCATTCAATGGGGTTAGATGATCTAGTTCTTAATATTATTACTTTACTCAATTGACAAATTCCACAACAAATCTCTTGATTCGGAATTAGGGACTCATGTATCATCTGATGAATCCACTTTCTTTTACACTTCTGTATCTTACTCTATCTTGTTTTTTAGTATTATCTAAAATAACTGATGAATTATGAATTTTCCATAACTTAGGTAAATGCTTTACCAACATATGTAGTGTAGTAAAAAAAAATAAATGGAATTTAACTCTTTCATGCTTACTTTAACTAGTTATTTTGGTTTTCTACTGGCTGCTTTAACTATAACCCCAGCTCTATTTATTGGCTTGAACAAGATACGCCTTATTTGAATTGACTGAATAATTATAATTCAGAAAAGAAAAATCTTTCTTTGGGATTCCTGGCATTCTACGACTCTTTTCCAGACTAATTAGGAATTCTTTTTCTTGGTCATTGAGATTCGTGGATAATTTAGAGTACTATTTAGGGATAGATCGTACCTCTTTTTTTATCCCCTCGAACAAATCGAAATGATTGAAGTTTTTCTATTTGGAATCGTCTTAGGCCTAATTCCTATTACTTTAGCGGGATTATTCGTGACTGCGTATTTGCAATACAGGCGTGGGGATCAGTTGGATCTTTGATTGAGTCATTTTTTTTTTTTGATTGACCTCCTCCAGACCAGAGAGGAGGTCAAATTGAAATTGGAGTTACAATTCAATTTTGTTAAGTTATTTTACTCTGCTTCGACATAAAATAGATGGAATCACGCTCTGTAGGATTTGAACCTACGACATCGGGTTTTGGAGACCCGCGTTCTACCGAACTGAACTAAGAGCGCTTTCATTCATTCAAAAAGAAAATCTTTTTCTATTCCTAATGTATCTCACGTACGTATAGTCTCCACAAATTCAAGTTATACCCACTTTACTTTAATTGATCTCGTCGCTACTGCCTATAAAGAAGAAAGAAGTAATAGGTAGGGATGACAGGATTTGAACCTGTGACATTTTGTACCCAAAACAAACGCGCTACCAAGCTGCGCTACATCCCTTTTCCAAATTAAATTGTTGTACAATGCCATTGTACACAATTCCTGTCTTCTTTTCCACATCATAATTTTCTTCTTCTTTCTTTCTCT
>NW_028259461.1:16307460-16336853 GCF_056163025.1 Triticum urartu | reverse complement strand
AAGAAGAAATCCATGGAAATCAGCATTCCAAGAACAATAAGTTGGCACTTTCTTTCATATATAAACTATTTATTGAGGGAAAAGATATGAAAAACTAGAGTGGAATCGATTGAATGCACTATCGTTATGCTTTGGCCAACCCTCTTTTCCAAGTTCCTCTTGTTTATCCAATCTGTATTCCAATCAGAAATCCAAGGTAAGATCAAGCCAAAGGGGAATCTAGGTACCGTTGACCCAGGAAATCAAGTATCAAAGGACCCGGGCAATAGGTTTATGACTGAACTGAAACTAGAGCAGGGAATAGCAGGATGCCTATGTTTCCAATACAGAAATCCTTAACAGAACAGAGCACAGACAATAGGGCCAACTATTGATCTTACTTTCCCTCAATAAATAGTTTGGATTGGATAAACAATCCTACTTTCATTCCAATCATAAAACAAGGGAAAAGATCAAGGGAGAAAAACCCTTCCAAGAAAACTAGTAACCAAACCCTGACGAACTTGCATTTGTTGAGCGAAAAGAAGAGTTCAACAGGAAGAACGTATGAAGAGATTGAGATGTTTGGATCTTGGCTAAATTTATAAGCGAAGAATGCACGTGAAGTATTCAAGGTACATTCGACTATATCTCATTCTATAGAAACCATTTCTCAATCTATAGAAACCATTTGCTTTAGGTAGACGTGATGGTACTTCCACTATTTTGGCATCTTATGGAACCCAATTCGAGATATATAAACTAGATCCTTGTTATTAGAATGATGATCTCTTGGCTATGACTGAGTCATATATTAATGGAAATGGTTTTCTCCTCCGAAAGTCCAAGTTGAGTCCAAGTAGTGGCAAACTAGAATCCTTCTTTTCTTTTCCCTTCGTGGTTAGTTTCAGTTCAAATGACGAATTGAGACAGAAACCAATGGATTCCTGTGGCTGGGGGATCCTATGTCTATAGATAGATTCAAGTACCATTCTATACCCCTTCCCTAGCGCCCTATAGACCTGTTTTGCTAAGTGGGTCCTACTTAGCTGGTCGGCCTAGGGGGGGATGCAATTCAAGAGACAAGTTCTACAAGTTCTCATGGCCGAGATCCCCGTATTGGTAACGGGGCTGGTGCTGACTCGTTCAGAGAACAGACCCCCGATGTTCTTGGGAAGAAAGAGAGAAGGGACGGCCCTGTAAGGGAGATCCTGTGTTGGAAGATATTGGTGGGTGTCATCTCGTTCAATTCTGGGTCAAATGACAAGAGGGCCGTTCAAGCAGATTAGAAGTAGATGTTGTTGAGAAAAGGTCAAAGTGCCACTATGGAGGTCGGAACAAGCGTCTACCTACCAAGTGAATTGTGATTGAAATGACGATGGCAACAGGTTGAGCTCTATCCACTGAAATTGAATCCATCGATGCGGTAAAGGACAGAGCAGAAACAAATCCTCCATTTCCCTGCCTTGCGACCGAACAAAGAAGAAATGCTAGAGTGAGGAGACCTGTTGGTTGACCAACTGAAGGAAACGACGCCTCTCCTGCTTTGCTTACTTTTGGCCAGCATTCGTCTTCGGCTTACAGTAGCGTTTGCAGCTCTATTGGAAATCGAATTTCTATGTCCGTCCATAAAAAGCATCAACTTCTAGTGCCGCCATCCACCACAAGAGTAGGTAACCTGCTCGCTCTTTTCTCTATTGGGGGATCTAGGTATATCTTCCAACTCTCCTTCCTGCACACTGGCATACAAAGCAGCCTCATAAACTGCATTTTGTAACTGAACCTCCACAGTTTTCAAACCTAAGGGTGGATCAAAAGGCACCGGTATTCTCTAATCTAACTTGAATTCAGATCAATAATCAAGGGGCACAAGAAGAAGGCAAGAGCGCGGTTCGGCTAAAACCAACTCTGCGAGGAAAGCAGAACTCAGCGGTGACTGATCCGCTCGAACCACACTACTTACTTAGGCTCACTTACGAGAGCTCCCCTGACTCTGATCTCTGATCTAGTAGATGCGAGAAATCAATCCAACTCCATCTGATCTTATGATCTTTGCAGAGGACAAAGGTACTAGGGATATTTCCTCCATTTATATTCGTAAGAAAGAACTCCCACTATTCGTTTGTATCAGCCGGGTCTTGGTGAATCAAAAAAAGGCGTAGATAATGCGCATTGCTTTTGAGTTCGATTTGAACTAACTAGTTTCCACGGTTCTCCAGGAACCTACCGTTTGTTTGGAGTATAGCCAAGTGGTAAGGCATCGGTTTTTGGTATCGGCATGCAAAGGTTCGAATCCTTTTACTCCAGATTATGAAGACCCGATCGGATTTGTCAAGAACGAGCTAACAACTACAGGGGAAGCGGCTCAGTATCAACATACCACCTGCCCGTCTTATCAATGACAATCATCCGTTTGGATGAGGCCATTCTAAGGGTTGTTTAGGATTGGTATCTGCTCTCTTCCCACGGAGTTCTTGTCCCCATGACCAGTATCAGCAGAGGCAAGACCTGTAAGCATCAAGCCAGCCAAGAAGTAGAAGTTGGTAAAGATGGCACAAACAAAAGAAGAAAGGAACTTGGTTGGTGATCTTACATACGGGAGGCCTTCTATAGAGTGAGGCAAATAGCGATTTTGCTATAGATACTGGGATCAGAAAATGGTAGTGGATGTGGACGCCGAACAGGTGGCACGAAATGCTCGTTCAACGGACGGAGTCATACCACCGCCTCCTCCTGCAAACGAGCAAGTTCTAAGCTTTATCGATCTTCTCCGGCTCACGAAACTCTGGTCTAATGCCCGCCTTTAGAAAGGACCTGTTTCTTCCTATTATTCATATCCGCTAGGGGTACGAAGGAGAAGGAGACCGGATGCGTTAAGCTAGTTGGTAAGAGTTCTTGTCATTATTGATAGTGGCCCTAGAGAAAGAGCTTACGCTGATTGTTCTAACTTCATTCATATTTGATTCCGCAACTGAGACCTTTTCCACATCTGTGCCAGGAGGGCAAGCGGTCAAAGCAGAAAGGGTTCTCGCTTCTCCGTCTGGAAGGACACCAAATGGACCAAATCCTATCGATCTTTCCTTACGACTCGACTTCAAAAAAAAGGCCGCAGAGGGCTAAAGGCAGTATCTTTAGTCTACCCAACTCCCTTGCTGCCTATTTCCTTTTATACGGTCATTCCGTGGGGCCACAAGCACCATCAATTGCATTATCCCCGGTACCACACATCACTCCAATCAGAATAAGCGGGAATGCTGGTTGGAAAGACAGAGAAATAGAATAATGAGAATCATATGGTCTGCTTGGGAAGATAAGCGAAGAAAGCTCTAAGGTTTCCCTTCCTGCATTCAGAGCTTATCAATTCGTCCCACGCTATATAGTGAAGCAAAGCTATCTATAAATCGAGCATATCTTTTATCCGGAAGGTAGTGGGCTTTCACCCGTACTCGCCCTTCCACTTCACACTTACTAAATTAGGCTGAGTGTATGCGCACATGAAAACAAACAGAAAACGAGTGAGCACTTTCTTTCTATAGACAACGGTCAAGTCTGCGATCCAAACAGTGATGAAAAGAATTCTCAAATCATTCGCGGATGGACGTGAAAGAAGGAAGAACCAAATGGCACTGCTTCCTCAAAGCGAGCTTCGGGTACCCGATCAAGGGACTAATGAAACACCAGTACATGTCATACAGAAGCTCCACTCATCCCTCCGCCAGCCCAACCTAAGTTTCTATCGGACTGAGCTATTCTTCAATCCAGTGCCCTAATCCTTTCGAACTTGGGTCCAGAAAATAGTGCTATTGTACAACCTGGGGAAGTCAAAGCACATTCTAAGTGGGCCGCATGGGTCGGCCCTTTCACCTCATTCTTTTCCGTTTCCACGCTCTGAAACCGGGTTCTTTCACTTCAATCTCTCTCATAATCAAGCTGAGATATGATGCTGTTTCATCCTAGAATTTTGAGAAATCCCTTGTTGGCTGGGACGGACCCTTAGTATAAGATAAGTCAACACAACAGGTTGTGTCAGTTTCTCAAAAGACATGGGCTCGCCTTTCGGGGTGACTAGCTGCATTCATTGGTTTGCTTTCTTCCACCAACTTCACAACCATCCTTCGTTGATGACAGGCAAGCTCAACCACAGTTTCCGTAGTTTGGTTCAATTCATTCGGCATTTCCATTTCCAATTGGTAAGTTCTATTTTCTCCGACCCAAGGAAGAAGATCACAAGCGGGAGTCCCCTCTAGGAAGAGATGCTTTCCAAAGGCCGTACGCTACTGTTGAATGGCCAAATAGGGATTGAAACAGAGTAAATAACTAGAGTATCCCGTCGTAGTGGTAGCTGCATTTACGCGACCGGGTCCGAGCCACGGGACAAGACCAAATTGGATTGGATTTGTCACATCCGCGGATGGAAGACCGTAGATTTCTCACTTTCCCTACTCGGAGAGCACGTGTATGTAGTCCGCCTGTATCTACTTATTTATTCGGAGAGCGCCATTAATAGGATTCAGAAGTCGTACAAGCTATGGCGGAGCCGTTTACCAATGCACCCAGTTCTCCTCATATTTGATTCTTTTTTTGGTATCATTGGTTCCACGTACGTCTTTTGGGCGAGCTTTCTTCACTGTCATCAAAACCAACGCTCAAACCGAAGCTTTCCGAGCAGTTGTTTATTTCTCACTTTAGCTGCTGTCGTTTTCCTCTTCCGAATTAAGCGAGTGAAAAACAAGGGGATCAGAAGAACAAACAATAAGAATGAGGGATTGAAGTCCGTTTCCTTCGTATCGTATTTCAACGGATCGGGTAGTTCTAGTCTTTTTTGATTACTCCTTCCTTTTTCCCATCATTTGACATAACATAATTAAGAAACTGTTTGATGGTCAACGGAACGAGTAGAGAAGAAAAATGCCCTTATTCCAAAGGAAGTGAGTGCCAAAGCGAAAATAGAGTAAAGAACAAAAGAACGAAATGCAAGGGTTGCATCCGCTGTTTCAAGTCCGGACGGTTCCTCCGCTAGGTTATTGAGTTGGCTCCCCCGTTATTCTTCATCAGACAACGCACACTTAATGGAAAAACGAGGTATCTTTTTGGAAAACTTCTCTACTTACGACTTTGTTAGCGCTTTGAGGGCTTCACTATGTTCTCTGAAATCTTGTATAAATAAGAAAGAAGTCTTTCTCAGGAGATGACTCTGCTGATACCGAGTTTCAATGCAAAATGGCTCCCGCTTCTTCTGAAAGAAAACAGGGGAAAAATCAATATGGAGCCGTCAGAGGCTTATCTGGCCGATATGACTTCCTGAAATTCTTTCCAGATAAAAACCTAAAATGGAGGGGTTGGGGCTTTGGCTCCAGGCTCAAACTCTATCTTGTGGTAGACTGCCCTCCTAGGGAGCGCTTGGGCAACTAACTTGTGGGGCATGACATCCCAAATTCATCATTTACATTAGGAATTTCCTGACAAAAAGTCTTATGTGTATTGGATCCGCTCTTCTGTTAGCATGAACACATGAATGAGATTCTTCTTATTCTTCCTAACATGAAATTTTGCATAGAATGATTGTTCATGTTCACGCCGCTGAGGTTGTTCCCACCATTGAAGTAAGAGTCTGGGTGTGTTTTTCTTACTAATACGGAGAGGGTTCCGAATGATAAAAACCAATCCAAAACTTCTTCGTTTCGTTGGTAGAACCCACGCCAACTCTTTTCTCTAAATAATAGAGAGATCTTTTGATAGTCTCACTTCTATCAATGCAATGAAAGAACTATCCCTTCCTATTTGTTTGTCCTAATGAGACAAAAAAGAGCCTCCTTCTTTACCACTTTAGGGGATGGGGGTGAAGGGGGGTTTACATACAACCGGGGCAAAGTGGTTTATGATTGAATCTCAGAGGCATTCTTATCATTTGGTAGATCCAAGTCCATGGCCTATTTCGGGTTCACTCGGAGCTTTGGCAACCACCGTAGGAGGTGTGATGTACATGCACTCATTTCAAGGGGGTGCAACACTTCTCAGTTTGGGCCTAATATTTCTCCTTTATACCATGTTCGTATGGTGGCGGGATGTTCTACGTGAATCCACGTTGGAAGGGCATCATACAAAAGCTGTACAATTAGGACCTCGATATGGTTCTATTCTCTTCATAGTCTCGGAGGTTATGTTCCTTTTTGCTTTTTTTTGGGCTTCTTCTCATTCTTCTTTGGCACCTACGGTAGAGATCGGAGGTATTTGGCCCCCAAAAGGGATTGGGGTTTTAGATCCTTGGGAAATCCCTCTTCTTAATACCCCTATTCTCCCTTCATCCGGAGCTGCCGTAACTTGGGCTCATCATGCTATACTCGCGGGGAAGGAAAAACGAGCAGTTTACGCTTTAGTAGCAACCGTTTCACTGGCTCTAGTATCCACTGGCTTTCAAGGAATGGAATATTACCAAGCACCCTCCACTATTTCGGATAGTATTTATGGTTCTACCTTTTTCTTAGCAACTGGCTTTCATGGTTTTCATGTGATTATAGGTACTCTTTTCTTGATCGTATGTGGTATTCGCCAATATCTTGGTCATCTGACCAAGAAGCATCACGTTGGCTTTGAAGCAGCTGCATGGTACTGGCATTTTGTAGACGTGGTTCGGTTATTCCCATTTGTCTCTATCTATTGGTGGGGAGGTATATGAAAGAAGGGAACGAATAAGTGGATTGAGGAATAAAAGCTCGAAGACAAAGAGAACTTCTCCGGGTACTCAAGATATTGTGTTTGGAGAGGTGTAGATTGTAGATTCCAGCCGAGAAGACCAGGAAAAGATAAGGATAAAGAATGTCATATATCTCAGGAGCTAGATCACTTCCCGATGAACAAGTCAGAATTGCCTCAACAAAAATGGATGGAATTGGACCGAAAAAAGCCATTCAGCTTCGTTATCGATTAGGTATCAGGTGCATAAAAAGGAAATCAAGTTTGGGAAATGCCACCAAGGAAATGATTTATGGACCATAGTCATTGCTAGATCTCTTATTGCTTTATTTTCCTGCATCCGGACAAGAAGATCTATTTCTCCCTTCGGGGTGACGCTAGCTGAACTTACTTAGAAATGGTCAATTTTGCCTGCCTTGGAGTAATGATTCCACCATTGGATCTTAGAAACGGAGAAGTCGAGGTCGAAGCCTATCATCAAGGCTATCTACAAATAAAGCATAATCGGAAATGAGCAAATACAAATAAACAAGATCCGGAAGAGTTTCCGCTTTCGCACGCACCTGGACCGCTGGATTATGTTGAAGAATAAGACCTCGCCATGGCAGACTCTAGCTTAAAGGTAATGAGCTGATGAAACCAGAGCAAGAGAGGCACCGAAGCAACTCGAGAGATACTTTCTTTGAAATCGGGATTTTGGGGGTCTCAATGGAAGGCAAGGTAGCGCTACTGAATCCCCGTCGTACTGAAGCTGCTCCTCTCGCTCTCGATAAAGACAAGGAGGTCATGAAGGAGCTGGAGGGGAAACGTGGGGAGGATGGGCTGGAACCTGAAAACGCTTGCTTGCGCCCCACCCCGGCCCTATCTTGCTCCAGCTTTACGGGGGTGATCGACGACGGCCACGCCGGGGAGATGAACGTCTCTTCAGGTATGAGATTATGTGGGAGACTTGAGCGCGTGTTGGACTCGCCCTACTATGGACATGAGATACATCTGGTCCCACTACCCCGTGTCATATTTAAAAGCTGGATCTTGTTGTTCATGGCCCCATTTCTCACTGCACTTAAAACAGAGCCCCCGGGTGTGTCGATATGTATGGAGGGCCGAATTCTTGTTGGCGTTGAGTGTACTAAGTCTAAGATCTGCTTACCCGTGTGTCCTAAGATACTGCTGCTTTCCTTGTAGCCATGTCTGAAGCAAACAGTGCCTGGGTAAGCTAGTTGATCCCACCCGAGAGCTCTAGCGATTCGTATAAGTGTTGGTTTGTCGACTAAGCAGTCGCCTTAGGAGCACGTCGTCAGTATCACACTTGTTATTCGCAAAATCTACCTTCCAAACGATTTCCAGAGGATCGAGCAAGAAAAGGAGATAGTCAATCTCTGTTTGAACCCGGTTGCTTTCTGCGCAGAGATGTTTGCTCGTGTCTGTCTTCCGGGTCATCTATAGAGGCTTCTGTTTGGATATAAAAACGGACGTATAGGTAGCTTTTAAGGTGATGTATCGTCTGCGGTTCTTCCCGCTGTACATCAATCGTTCACTAAATCGATGAGGAAGGTGAAAGTAGGGCCATCGACTGGGAAGCAAGCATGAAGGAAGAACTCTGGACTTTGGTTTCAAGCTGAACTATTTACTTCTTCTTAAACAATTTATTGCTTTCCATTCCACTGCTTCTGCACAAAGCCAACGAGCTTCAAACTTATTGCTACTTCCACTCCGTGAAGATTCTTGGTCGTCGTAGTAACACGTATCAAGCACCAGTTGAAAGACCCATTCTAGCTTAAAATCAGTCTTCTACACGATTCCTTATTTAGGAGCTTCCTGTGGTGAATTGGGATACCTAAGTATTTGAAAGCTACGGATACACCAAAAAGGTGGGCATATTGAGTCTCGAACTGCTTGCTTTATGCGGCTCAACTATTGCCAGTCAGTACGGATGCATTGGTACTCCGATCCGATATCATAACTTTATTCAATCTCATATCCAGATCCAGATTGGGAGCACGGTCGCGAGTCTGCACCTAAGGTGCCTCGCCTCTCGTGGGGAACGTATTGCATTTTATGCATTCTACCCCGCTTCAATGATTGCTATTGCCCCGCTTTTCTGACTCTTCTCTGCTTCTGAACTTGCCTGCTCTGTTTCTTCAGGTTCAGAGTTAACACCTTCAGGCGATCTTCCAAACTATAATTGTATTTGCCAACTGGAATTCGGGAAGTAGTAGCAACGACGAGATTTCTTGCATTTTAGTACTCGAAAGGATGGATAATTCAATACTGAACTGCCCGAATCAACCTGAATCAAAAAATGATTTCTCGAATTTTAGTATAGAAAGCAGATCGAAAACCCCTATTTAATTAGTTCTTTCGAGTCACTCACTGAAGAGGGAAAGAAAGATCAGGGGAAGAAGCGGGGTAGAGGAATTGGTCAACTCATCAGGCTCATGACCTGAAGACTGCAGGTTCGAATCCTGTCCCCGCCTTATCACACGTCAGACAGATACCCAGGATCCGAGTCCTGATCACCTGTTTTTTAATCCCTGTTGTTATGGAAAGTGTTGCTGTGTCAAATCGAGATTATGTGGGTGTTCAGCTTATTAAGCAATTCGTTCGTCCTCAATAGCTCAGTTCGGTAGAGCGATCGGCTGTTAACTGATTGGTCGTAGGTTCGAATCCTACTTGGGGAGATTTGATTCATTCTTTAATGTAAGAATAAAGAATGGAATTAAAGGGCTTGCTTTGACCCTTAGGAGTAGAGTAGGTAACCCGTTTGCTATCCTTATTTCTATTTCTATTGCATTTTCTATCTCATCGTATCACATTGTGTTCTACGATTCCACTTCGACAAAAGGAAAGAGCATACCTAAGTTCAATAGCTTTACGTCCGCTATCCCGATCATGATTTTCCTACCCTCAGGGGGAAAGTAAAGGCCCTTTCTTACTCGAAAGCCGTTCCAATCAAGGCAAGAGCCAGAAGTAGACCGACTTGTAGATCGGGTAGCAATAGGCTATGACATAGCTCACTTTACCAAGAACATAGGGCGTAAGATCAAGAGGTTCTTCCACCGAAAGATGGGGATCCTGTCTCTCCACAAGGGTTCCCTTTCTATCGAACTGGCCTTGGCGAGTCGCTTTAATTCCACTGGAGGGTTGTAGCTAGACCAATTCTCTACATTGTTATTATTGTCCTCCCGACCGATCGATCACATCCTAAACTCTGTATGTCAAGCTAAGAGTAACCATAGTCTCAGCAAATAGATAGTCTCCTTCCTTTGTTACCGGTCTTCTTATAATGCCGGGCCACGCCCAGAAGTTTCCCTAAGTGACATGGCTAATAGGAATATTACAGATTTACTCAGCGTCCATTTTTTATTCCCGTCCATATCTGTTACGGTTTGTTTCCTAGAGCAGCACTTAGGAGCAGTTGGAAAATAAACCACTTTCAACACCCGGGCGCTAAGAGACATAGGATCTTGTAGAATCCGCCAGGCTTGCCTAGCCAAGATAGCCAGATTCTCAATTTCAATGTCTCTAAATCCCATGCCTCCCTTATACTTCGGCATCGTCATCAAGTCCGACGAGACCCATGCCGTCTTCCTTCCTTTCTACTAAACAGAATTTGACCCTATTTCAGTACCACTTGATAAGCCCGGATCTGTCTGACCAATAGGAGATAGGCAGAAGAACAGCGCTAAGGATAGTTACTGAAAGGCAAGGCTTATATGAATGTGCTTTCTAACAGTCTTAGTCGATTGAAAGAAAGGATTGCTATCCAAGCACGATAATAAGAATATAGATAGAGCCTCTATAACTCGAGCAAATGCCATGAGTGAGACTCTAGGACTTTCAGCGTTCATCCTATTTATGATAAAGCGTGTACTGATGTAGTCGGCGAGCATCCCATGCTAGAGCAGAAGAGGTTCTTTCTAAATCGGAGTATCGGGACTCATTGAACTTCTTGCACATAAGATTCAAATTAGAGTGTTGAATTCAGATACCGTTTTTGGGATCGATCTTCCTTTCGGGTCATATATGGATGTTATCGAGAATGAATACCGCCCTGAGGTAGTGTTGTTTCTCTTTCCAGAGCAGTATAAGAAAATATCGTCGTTACTTTTCAGGTTGCCCGTGGTTGTGCCTGAAGTTGACGGTCGGTATACTCGCCAAGCCTACCACTGTGAGATATGTGCTCTAAATGGGAGGTATGGACAACCGCATGAGATTTATGTAGTGCATGAGTTGTTGTGGGGGAGTCAACCGATCTCTAACCAGATCTAGAAAAAGAGGTAGCTATGGTCGAGTATCCGATCTCTAACCAGCCTTCGGTGCCTCTCGAATAGGATTTGTCGTAGACATGTGCCAATGACGCTTCCTCGTCACATGTTGATACAAGTAAGATTGAGGGTAGAACCTTTCCCCTCGCGCAGTAGCGAATTCTATAAACGGATTGTTCTATTTCTAAATCATTTTAGGAATGAATGAGAATTGTGTATGCATTGTACCTCGCCTTAAAGGTCTATTTTCTCAGAAAAGCGGTTTGAACATATAGAGAATATGTTTTCTAGCACGAGCGAAATGAACATCACTGATCCAATACAAGATCAGACAGATTCAAACACCCGGCAGAAAAAAACCTTCTCTGGACATTGTATTGTAACAAGACTCCCGTCTAACCAATATAGTTCCACTCTTCATGGCAGTCTGCTTGCCGCACTTCTGATGTTAAGATCCTTCAATCTTTTTAAAACAGAGGAGGGGGATGGCTCGTACCACCGCCGGCAACCCAAACTACAGATAAGGAGGTTGCAGCCTTAAATCATAAACAATAATAACGTTGAAAGCAGGCGGACTATCTGCAGTATAGCGATTCTTTATTGTGGCAAACCCTTAGAGAATCAAAGTGGTTTCAAACCGCACCTATAATAGACTACACTATACAACGTCCCGCCCTTAAGTGAAGGATGTGGCATACCTTGATTGGTAATAGCCTACATGCAGGCTGTGTGGAGAGAAGGCTGACGTTAGATGACGACTCTAGTATAGTCTCAGAATACAGAATTCTCGACAAATTACGCCTCGAACTATATGTCCGAATTCCCCCTCAACGAATTATGTGGCACCCTTTAAGAGTATAAATCTCTTGCTTATAAATTCCAGGTGTAAAATAGCTCGTAAATTCATTAGGTAAAACATAGTTTTATAATATGCCCTCTTTCAGTATTGTATAAGGGGTAGTGTTACAGGTATAATCACGTTTGTAGTGATAAAGGTTGCAATCATGATTGCTAGTCCAATCGAAGCCATACGTTCTTTTTGAGCCAGATGCTCCATATCATATTGATTAACCTCAACTATTCGGCAAAAAGGTTCACAAGAAGGTTTATAATTGTTATAAACTATCTCCACGACATCTTCAGTCATCCAGTATGTGATTTTATTATAACCCTCTACTACGGAACTATAATGTTTGAATGGCTCGAACAAGTGGAGCTTCGTATCCTCTAGTGGTAGAGTAAGTGGATCTTGTGCACTAAATTTGTACCAAACAACTACCCCGATCCCTAATAAAACGAGGATATGGAAAGTGCAGAAACTACCCCCCTCGAATTTATGTGCATATGCCCTTGTTGTAACTTGAACTAATAGTCTTGTGTACCCTTCAGCAAATAGGGATTTCACCCCAGAACCATAATATGTGTTATGGATCTCATTCCACGACAGAGTTAACTTGTTTATACTCACTAAACCTAAAGAATTCATTATTCTATTCAAATTATTAACCGAATAATACCTATTTCTAATGGTAGACCACGGAATGGTCGAAGATGCAGGCCAATTTGCAAAAAAGGGCAGGGTTTTGTCAAACAATAACGATTTCTTAGGCGCCTTTACTATGCGAGTATTCGGTCTATCAAAAACAGTGTAATCAAAAGCACTTCCAGCTACGCGATGACTGATATCAAACCGGTATTTAGTAAAATACTCCCCTAAATACAGATAGATTATATAAGCTATCACGATTTCAGTTTCATATAGAGCAGCCCAACCTTGTATAGCACCTCCGAGAGCACACAATAAATCGATTAACGAAGCCCATGTCGCACTAATATCGACGATTTGATAATGTTTCAGAGCAGATATACATTGACAGCTAATTCTGTGGATTAAACTGTTGATCTTTGAACAACGACCGAAGATATTATTCATCTTCCCTAATGAAGTAGCGGAAGTATCTGACCCAGTTGAACCGTCATCACCACCGTCTGCCCCCGATCCAAGGACGATTCCTATAGCAATCAAATCCTCTTTACTAATTATAGCAAAACCTTTACCCTTTTCACTAGAAGTCGATTTGATCTCCATCTCTACTTCTTCTATGTCATCTCGCTTATTAGACGCTGAATGATTACTATCAATAATATATACCTCATCATTAGATATTGAATCTATATTATTCACATCGTAAGCGATTAATAACTTGAATATCCACCGCTAAAAAGGGGATAAAATGAAGGAAACGAAAGCGAAATGACTCAAAAACTGTCTCCCCACTCTGTTTATGAGACCCGTATACCTACGACGAATACTCAACCACCACTATATAAGAAAACACCTCTTTCTGCTTCTGGTAGTTATGCCAGGTATTTCAGAAATCTACTTATTGATAATAGGAGAGTTTATGAACCGTATGAGATGATACAAGAAATGGGGGCATTTAATGATTTCAACGGTTGGCTGAAGAAACTAAGCACGGCTAAACCGAAGTGCTGCGGCGTGGAGATTTCTAGTGCGTCACACTCGTTATCTTTGAGTGGGTATAGTGGTTATGAACGAAAATTCATTAGGTTTATGAAGGAGCGTAATCACGATTTCATTTATAAGACTAGCTGTTTCGATTACACTGAAAGGGCAAATCCTCATCTAGGAAATCCTGATGTCGTGAGGGAAATCAATTTTAATGAGAGAAAGTCTTGGCAGGAATTCGGGCGGAACCCAACATTTATATGGCATATGGCATATTTGAATCATCTCATGTGTTTAAGAACGATGAAGGAAATATTTTGGGATAAAGGAGTCTTTGATCGTCGTATTCCTGAATATAACACAGCGATACAACACTTGCATAACGAACTATCACACCAATTGCACTGGTTCCGGACGCATAGGGGTATCAATGCTCTAGCGATGAAGACTAAAGCCCTTGTCATAATGGATAATACGTCTGTGGGTTACAGATACGTGTATGGGAATCTACTCGCAAGTGTCCAGTTAGGCTGTTGTGGGACTATGACATTGTTGAGTATCACACAAGGTGATGCTGCGATTCTGGAACTCATATCAGGGATGGGTAATTTCATGGAAATTATGAGAAATTCTGAACCATTTCTAGGGTGGGCGACGGGTGGATCGTTATTAATTTCGTGGGAGAATATGCATTCAGATCTTATGGATCCTCCCACTGTAGGGGATGACATCCCTCATATCATATACGACAAAAACATCAACGACGGCCCCTTTGATGGCGGGATCGAAGATGGGGAGGGCGGCATACCTCTCCCTCCAGCAGCAGATGGTGGGGGTGAGGGTCCCGTGCCCGATAGCAATAGTAATAATGTGGGTTGGGGGAGTATTCTCATCGGATTTGGTCTAATAATTGGTGGAGTATGCATTGGGACTGGTGTAGTTCCTCCAGACCTAAATCTCTCAGAAATTCTCAGCAACATATTGAAAGGAGGGAACGAATAATAAAATGATTATGAGGCAAAAACAGATGAGGATGCAGTTTCAAATTCAATCAATTAAGATAGGTATTTCAGGAATAATTAGTATGGGAATGGATGGAAGCAATTCTAGAGTTTCTGATATCTTATATAGCATAAATAGGAATGGTAGAAGGAGCTATTGTATATACCTGAATAGTAGACCCGCATATCGGTTAGCGTCAACAGTAGAGACAATGTATAATAGCGACCCAAAGGGATGGGAGAGTCGGGGAGTCCTCCGTTTCCGTATGGAGCGCGCCGTTAAAGCAATTTTAGCTAATCGTTATGTGTTATCAAACATAGAGTGTTGTTCTCTAACAAAAATTCCTCACGCCTTCGAGGCTCTCCTCCACGGTGAATATAGACGAGGGTATTCACACCAATATTATGATGCGGAAACCCAAACTACTAATGTTTGGAGAGCGGGGTGCGGCGTAGATTTACTAGTATTGATGGCACTATCAAAACGTCTATTGGAATTGATAGGTCACCCGCACAACGTTTACGAGTTGGAAGATCTTGAGGAAGCTCACTATTCTTATATTAGTAAGATGTCAACGAATGTAAGAAGAGTGTACAAGATCGACTTCTCATTATGGAATGTGAAGAAGTATACTCTTCAGAAAGTTGTGTTAAGCTATGTAGATGGGTTGAGTAGCATGGAAGAAGCGCTGATCGGAATGTTGTTAAACAACCCCTTTTACTATCAGGATAAAGGGTGGGATGCGTCATGGGAGTATGTCCCAGAGATAGGAGAAATCTCTCGGGTGCTATTTCACGTTTACTTGAGGGCGCAATTTGACTCGAAGATATGGAAGGCATATCCAGGAGTTAGTTACTCACGGTTGGGTAGCGAAGTGATTATAGTAATCAAGGATGAAACATATATCGATCTGGAATCGTTGTTAGAAGATGTAGGTATTCCTGGGAAAATCGACTATCTCGATGAGGAGAATAGTACAACCCCTTGTCTGGTTTGTACCCCACATGAAAGAAAAGTCATCGTTTTAGCGGATGGGTGTATTGAAGTGGAGAACAGCGAGGATTATCTGTGATAGAAGGCTTCGTTACAATCCTAGCTATGCCATAGGGGTAAATAGCAATGTCGCACGTGTTTTTGCTGTTGTTAGATCCACGGCATAGATCTAAAAGATGGCTCCACATGCACAGAGGGTGGTATACCACTTCGTAAATAGAAGAAAGAATGGGAAGATTTGAGACGAACCACATTTCCAAGAGATTGATGTCTACTCCGTGTCCTGTAACCTCGAATCTAGTGGAAAAAGAAAAAGCTAGTTCCACTTCAACGCTGTTATCTGCATCGGGCGATACTCCTTCAACGAGAGTGAGTCGCTTAACACGGAACCACTTTCAGAAGCTTTATTGAGTTCGAGTTTTGATAGTTGCGAAGATCCGAGTTCGGCTACTTACGAAGAAGGGGAGACTACCCTATTCCTACCCCCACAGACAGACTAGCTAAGCGTGGTAGTTGAGTGAACAGGCTATCAAGAGATTTATGCCCTCTATCTGATAGTGGTAAATAGAAGCCGTAGGAATTTCCCCATCTATATACATTCGAACCGCTCTTCGTCATATTTCACTCTTCTAGAGGATAAAATACAACGATTTACTCACCCTATTCAGACAGTACCTAAACATGGAAGAGAGAGTCGACGATGCCTTCCCGTCAACATCCTGCAGCAATCGGCATAACGTCAAACAAGTGTTGTCGATTTGGCAGCGCTCGCTCGTAGGAAGCAAAAACGATCGCGTGCCTCATCCTTTGTCATGACTCTATTCCTAGGTCAAGGGCAAAACGAACCCTATGAGGACATAAGCACAAACCGACTTACCTGGGAGTGTATAAAACCGGGCCCCCGTTTTACACCATAACTCGAGTACCCGATAAATGGAAGGGATAACCTTCCTATGTCAGATGGAGTGTATAGATGACGGGAGGTTGGAGGGCTTGTTAGCACGCCTAGTGTACGGCCTTGTTGAGAAAGGTATAGATCGCCCCTTCTGATCTTTACGGTTACATGTTGACATCACCATTCACAATGTTATTATATATCTTTACCGGATAACTCTTACGGGCGAGGGCATTATTGATTTCAACCTAATAGGGCTACTCTAAAACCTACCGATTTATCATTTATCCTGCTCGACGATCAAAGACACATTAAAAACCTCTCAATAAATCCCTTCTTAATACGAAAAAGAAAAAGGGGTGATGATGTGAGGGAAACGATAAAGGATGAGAGAAACGCATGTAGGATTAGGTTAGAACCTACATATAGACCCTGTACAGAGCTGTGCATTCATAATAATAATGTGGTTTACAAGGACTGCGCTCCTATCACCTTCATGCAGAGAGTCAGCGTACCAAAGACATAACTAGCAATACACTAAAAATCAATTACGGTTGTTTAGTTAGCGATCCTACTATCAATCAGACGTATTTGACTCGATTGACGGATTCGCTACTTCGACCTCCCCCCCTTCAACTTCTTGACACGAACAAGAATAAGTTTTCAGGATGTTGCTAACCGTGAAATTAGGTGTTTTCATTTCTGCAAAGTTTTCCTTATAAAAGAGGTCCATCTGGAAATTCATCCAATAGCGTTCTTGCGCTTTTTGCATTATAGCTGCGTACAGCATAATATCATGCATCATATAGTTCACATATTCCTGTTTTTTCTCTACTAGATTGTGTATTGACATCGTCTCGGTGTTACAAGCTTTAGAACTGTGTTGTCGGCAAAACATATCAAGCAACTCATCTTCCTGGATATAACATAAAAGATCATTAAAGTCCCGCACTTTGAAAAGTAATCGGTTATTAACTGCTGAATACACCCTCATATTGGAGATATTATTATATCTCGTAAGCGTTGAACATTTGAACTCATGTTTACGATGTATCAAACAATTCCTTAGTATACGATAACTATCATCTCTATCGAAATTCGTTAAATAAACGTGAATACTCCTTCTTTCATTTTTCACTCTCCTAGTTAAACCGGTCAACAAACTATATACTAACCGTCTACCTCCCTCGGTTAGACACTTAGCGAGAAGAGTTGAGTCATTAGCGGAAGAAAACATATGACTATCCTTCAAAACAGATACTTGATTACCTCTAACCTTCATAACAGTTGAGTAGTCAGTGGAAAACATATGATTATCCTTCAAAGCTAGAGGTTGATTAGCTCTAACCATAACGAACGCACCTGAATGTGGTATCTTAAACTGCTGATATCTATCTCTATATAAAAGTGTAAGCATATTAACAACAATGACTGGTTTGAGAGTTGGAACGTCCGGAACCTGCTTAACCTTCTTCACTTTTCGATTATAGTGAATTTTACAAGGAGAGAAGTCATTCTCATTCCTCTCCGCGACTATTTGATTATAAATCGACCGAATAGAGGGAATTGTGTTGCGCGTGTCTGGATATCCGCTCCAAATACTAGGAACCCTCATCCGATTAGAAAGTTTTAGATTAGAGTTCTGAATCGTCAGAGTCTCTTCAGCTGGAAGCTTCAGTTGATACTTATCCTGTAGCTTAGTGATGTAGGGGTTTTTCCGAGTATCGGCTGTATTCGTTTTCTTTGGCCTTCTCGGTATACTAGAGACTAGGGTTTGTAGTCTTTCTGATATCTCCAACGAGTCATAAAGCATCTTATAAAGATCTGATGAAGATAAGCACTCACTAATCTCCTCTCTTTTCGAATGGGGCGCTAAAAATCTAAGACCCACTTTATAAACAGGTTTCTGATGATACTTCTCAGCAACTTGGATCATCTCTCTATACACTATATTGATTATATAATCAATCGGGAGGATTTGAGAAGGATCCGATTCATCATAGAGCCAGATGCTCGTTGATGTAGGAAGGGTATCATCAATTTCTGGACAGGAGCCTTTTTCCAAGTATAGCACTGGCACGATGGAAGCTGTCGTAAGATCGCCCTCCTTCGGGATTGGGATTCTTGGATAGATATATTTCTGTAATAGTATATAACATGCAACTGTATGTGCAACCCAATGATTAACCAATGGATAAACAGGTTTATACTCTACGCTAGCTATTGCAATCATACCTTTGACTGTATAATATTTCCATGACGTCAGATCGAAACGTTCGCTGAGTTCAGTGATAGCCCCAGTATCAATATTCAGAATACTAGTACAATAGTACCGGAATCTAAGACTTCGTCTCTGGAATAAGTCATTCATGGTATCACCTTATCCTTCTAATTTTGTGGCCGGTTTTGTGGTAAGCGTGATAGATTGAATCAACAAGCAGTAGTGTGATCTGCTGCTTGCGGTCAGTACTACGTGTGATCTCAATCATATTTCATGATGAAGATACCTCTAATGTTCCCACTAGATCTTAGACCCGCTAACCTCCACTCTTGCCTTTCAGTTTATTTCCCGCGATCCTAATCTTTAGTTCCACTTCTGACTGGATGGGAGAAGACCCTCCAAGGTGAGCTGGTTTCGGCCTTCTTTGTGAGCAGCTCCTAACTCGCTCGACGGGGTATGATCGCTACTGTTGATAGGTCGATCGGAAAAGAATAAGTTCCAGGACTGAACAGAAAGAAAGTACTCTAACACTTTCTTCGCCATTCTTTTCTATGAGGAGCTCTATTTTGCTAATAAAAATGTAATGCTACCTCCCTACGGCGATTCATAACTAGAAGAACTCGTTGGCACAACCGGACCTTATTAAAGGCCTCGGCCGTCTGATCGACTGAAAGATCTTATCTTGGAGTTCTAGTATGGGTCGTCGGCCCTTTCTCCTCCTCAGTAGGTGCAAACCCTGGTTCTGTAAATGATTATAACTGCCTTGGAGCTAGATAAGCAAACCTTCTTCTGTTTGAGTATGATGGATGTTACACCCACTGCCAGATACAAGCAAAAGCTTTCCAGCTAAGCTAGGAGTCAGAACGAACTCATGAAGCTATCCTTCTTCTTGGATCTCAAGATTCAAATGGAATTTTATCACCCCGGATTTTGGCTTTAATTTCCACTTTATACTTGAGTTAAGCAAGGCACCAGCATGGGAGAGAGAAGATAGCCCCTCGGGATCGCTTACTAGCCGGCCTGCTTGATTTATTTATGAGGTATCCAGATGGCACTGCACCGGCGAGGGAAAGGGAAGCTGATGAGAGGTAAGGGAAAAGTCCATTTAATGAATAGGTTCACTACAGACTGTACTATCTCTAGACCCCCTCTCTATACTCCCTCATAATATATGGATCCCCCGGATAATATTGATCCTCCAACAGCTGACATATCTTATCTAAACTCCCGGAAACCTGGGCATGGCTTTTTCGAACTTAGTTGATTTCGCAAGAAGCAACTTGAAAAGCACAAAGACTACATCTAAACAAACCTTACGTCTTCGTTCGGCTCATTCTTGCTTATCTCACCCTATTTCCTTACTTTAGCTTAGAAGTAGGCATATGGGAAGTTACACAAAGATGACTTATCGGTTGGCCTAAGCTTACTCGATTCCATTCTTTCCAATATCATATACGCCTAGTGAAATGCATCTATCTCCTCTCCTCCCCTTCTTTCTTTTTATCCATTTTATATACCTAGTCGAAGACTACTTCAGATTATAGGGCGGGCTTTTCTACCCATTGACCGGGACCGATCACTGTGTTTGACCGCTCTTGGTATTCAGACCTTGGACTTTTTCGCTAGGAGCTGATCCATTCTTTAAGAGCTCTATACATAAAGAGAAGGCGTATTCACTTAAAGGACTGTGAAATCTACCCTATGCCCCGAAAAGTCTAGGCACCTAAATAAAGTAAAGATGGGATCCCTGACCAATAGATTAAGCTATCCAATGAGTTAGGAACCTTTTTTCTTCCCCCTTCTCTTCTCCGCTTTGCTCGAGGGAATACGACGAGCACTCATCTCCAGCATTCAGGTGGTCCTATCATCTCTATTTCCTCCCGACATTTCCTTCTCTAGTCAGGGAAGCCATAATCAGTCAGTCAGAAGTATATCTATAGGGAGTTTCTAATAAGAGAACTGGATGTGCGAAACTTGTGTCAAGAGGGGTGTAGAAAGGAGAAAAAGCATAGTTCAAACTAGCCTCATCACAAAAAAAAGCCCATGATCAAATGTCTTCTTTGAGGTGGCACAAAGACGAAAGTAATTAGTTCAACAAGGCCGATGATAGAAGGGCTGGGCCTAATTAATTGTTCTGGTATAGAGATGAATGAGAGGATGGAGATAGCGCATTGAATGGTTTGAGGAAGTAGTTAAACAATGATAAAATTTTGCACAGATAATGCGGGATGAAAGTTCGATATGTTCCTAAAAATATGCTAATTTGAAAGGTAGGAATTTTTATGGTGACCTATGAAATATGAACTCGAAAATGCCAACCTCGAGAGGAGTAGGCGATCTCACTGCGTAATGCGAAAGTGCCCGTCTGGTCGAAGTAAGAAATAGCATTAGATACTGGTCAAACAGCAGACCCGAGCATATGGAGGACAAGTGGAAAGTGGATTCCAGGTTCGAGAGGTTCCTCCGTCTGCCTCGGCTCCAAGGCGGCTACCAAGCTCGTAAGCAAGCGGTCTGTTAATGATACTTAATGAAAAAGAGATCGGCTCTTGGATGATATATTTGGTTATAATAACACATTCCTTAGGTTAGAAACCGATTCAATCGACTACTTACTGAAATGAAATAAGAACCCTCTTTGGGAGAAGTTCTCATTGTGATTAGAATGACCAGCACGAAAGCAGTGATCTTCTAGGTCTGGCTCATAAATAGGCCTTGGCTCCGCGGCAAGTCCTTCTTAAGCATGTGATGGAGCTCAAAAACGGCGTTAGGCCGTGAGGGCAACTGATGACCATTCGGTCTATTGATAGGACAGTCACTACCGAAACCCCTTTCTATGTCCTTACGAAGATGGAATACGATCTTAAACTTAGACGAGTTGCTAACCGAAGGCAAAAACCAGGGATTTTTGGAGTATGTACCTCGATTTCCAACGGGAAATTCATATCTAATAGAGGACTAGATCGATGCTTTAATGCGAGGGCAGGGTATCTACTCGCTTTCTTGCCTTATCACGAGCTATTGAGAACGGATCTAAGGGCATCCCTACCTACAATCCTTCCTTGGTGCCCCATTCCTATCTTCTTTTCCAGCCATCAAACTTGTTCAATTCGTTTTCTTGAGATCTGTGGAATAGTGATATCATACTTGAATCCACATTCCCAGTATTTGAGGAAGAAGTAGAATCTTAGTCCTTTCGAATTTCTAAGTTGGGAATTTGATATCGACTAAATCAAGAAACTCGATTTCACTATGATATGACCACTGAACCCTTTGATGCAACATTTCTTGTTTCCAGAAGATCTCGGATGGTTTCTGAAGCTTCCATGATCTTGTAAAAGAAAGAAACCCTTTCTATAAGTCATGAAGACGTGGACCAAAAGACTAAGAAACTGCACAATCTATTGATTGACTGAAAAACTCAAGCTGAGTAACTTGCTTGAATGATCGCTCCGGCTCTGGGCCGTCTGATCTTCGGGATGCAGAATAGGGGATCGCTTGCCAACCGTTAGTTAGGACCAGTGAAAACCCACGCTTGGTGAAGGCGAAGTTCAGTTTGGAGATCTAACAATTCCTTATGTCGTGTATCCTCGATTGATGCAGCCTCAGATGCTTCAATTGTAGATTTGAGTATTGAGCGAAAGGTTACACCACCTATAGGTTCTGTATTACAGGCCAATCCTACTCCACTAGTACCAATAGGCGGCATAGGGGAAAAAGCACAACACCTAGGAATAGGAATCAACAACACAAAAACTTTCTGAGAAATTACCCAGCAAGAAAACGTATGCGCGTGGGCGCAACGGATTTCGCTCCCGTGCGCTCATCCCTTGCTTGTTCTTTCGGACTAGCACTCTTTCCCTCTCTTTGAAGTAGATTTCTCAGCTCCACGAGTCAAACGAAATAAGGCGAAAGGCCCACTACTTCTTCATTCATGGCTTATTGATTTGATTGATCCCCCTTTCGTATTCATTCGACCTGAGGTGAGGTTGGAACAAGAGTTTTCATAAAAAGAATGGTTCTTTTATGCAATTATGAACGGGCAGGCCTCTTGTGGATTCCTCCAACTCTATGAATGAAGGGGGGAGTATGAGGAAGGCCGATTTTCTTTCTATATGAAGATGAAAAAAGGATCCGGGTCAAACATTTCTTACTTTTGTTGAGTATGACTGAATGAGGAAGAGCTCCTTATGTGGTATCACTTTACCACCATCTGAAATGCGCGAAACTCCGATTGGTGGAAGCCAGTCCATGAAGATTCTCCCTTCTCTTACGTGAAATTCCCCTCTTTCGGTAAGCATCCAGTATCTCAGCAAATGAACATTTCTCTAAGCTTATCCTGTAGCTTATACGTCGTTTGAAAGCTGCTCCAAGGATCCAACGAATAGCTAAGGTTTGTTGACGATCCCTGGCTACAATCCCAGGAACATCATAAATAGTACCTGCGACTCCTACTTTGACCACTTCGCATATTGGCTTTATATTATCTACGGCGTCAACCATAAGTTTTATTACATCGCGTTCAGTTCGAGCTAGGCGGTGAAAAGTTTTATAAACAATAGCACGAACTCTCGTTCTTTTACCATCGATCATGCGAAAGTTTACCAATTTCTTGATCAATTCTTTTTGCTCACCATCAAAGTCCCCCATATAGCTGAGAATTTCCGAGCAATTGGAAGCCGCTTTCGATGACGAGGCCGATAAATTGATATTACGCGATCGTTACTGTCCATCTTTTTCAGCTCTGCTCCCGAAAAGAGAAAGGAAAGGAGACTGATCTTGACGTCGGCGTTGGTTTTTCCAACGAAACGAATATTTTTAGAACGGAACTTCACACTCAACAATTAGAAACCTAACTAGATCAACAGCGCCATTCTCGAATGTTTGACATATCTTCCAAAACCAATCTTAAGGATAGGATCATTTAAATGATCGAGATCACGAATCACACCTTTCTGCTAAGCTCCGGCTAAAGCGATTGTAGCAGCACCGGCACCTATTGATTTAGCTCCTTCTAACATGTCGAGTCGCGACATGACATTGTTTCACGAACTTCCATGACAAAATGCTAGTTGCCTCGTAACGCATACACTGGAGCGTTTGTCCCATCGACGAAGGCCGCTATACGCGTTTTCTGAAGAGCAACATTCTCTTATAACCAAACATCGCAAAGACAGAAAGGAGTATCCTGAACGTAAGGCCAATGGCTAGCATACTTCGCTGAACACTCACGATATTCAGCTAAAGCTGGATGCATATTAGATTAGATTATATTCTATTATATCTTGCCTTGGTAGAGCGAAACTTTGAACCCAACACAAGCAACTCTCCCGGTTTAGCGATATTGATGGGTTCCAGCCTCATTCCACTAGCCCTAAAAGCATTCTAAATATATAAAAGAGGGGGAATGGATTCTACAAGAAAAGGCGGGCAAAGGTAGTTCAGGGGTCAATTCTTGGAGCATAGCTCATTTCTAAGTCCCCAACCCATCTCGTGCTCGTGCTGTACGCGATCGAATCTTGCGGCCGGATAGAGCAATGGAATCACCGAGTCGTATGAAAAGAGGGCTCTTCTTTTTAATCTTAACACAAAGGCTAGCTCCCCTGGGGGTTGTCATATTACAATCATTTGTATTACTTTCCTACCAATCCTGAACTAGCTATGACCCTTATAGCGAGCCTCGCTTTACCGTTTCAGATAGAAACATATGGCGCTCCTAAAGTCGATTGGATACTTTCTTTTTTATTGAATTAAGCTAAGCCGTGGACTTTCTCACGTGAAGAACTCCTTCTTATGAGCTCATGGACTTGATCAATGCTAGTTCAAGTTCACGTCATATTAGGAAATTAGTTCATTAATTCGTTTATTTGCCAACGAAGAAGCCTTGCGCTACTCGGAAAGTACTGACTAGAGGGGGGGCGTGTGGATCCACAGTCCTAGCCATTCTCACAACGGGATAATAAAGCGAACAAAGACCATGAGAAGAGATTACAACATCCAGAACGAAGCCTGTCAAGCCAACCTTCCCTCACTGCGAAAATGCAACATCCGGCGTACTCATTGGCTTTGACCTCAGATTCATTACTTGCTAGAGAAGTAGTTTACATAACTGTCACAGCTCCAATGCGATAATCTTGTTAATCAGCAAAGTAGCTAGCCTAAATAAGGAGTTTACAATCGCTTGACTATAAAGTAAAGAGCGGCTAATGGGAGATTGCTTGAGTAGGCTCAGTAAGGGATTACCCGCGGGCAGGGTGAAAGAGCTTTCATTAATAGTATGAACTGGTGGATCAGCAAGATAGCTAGAGCTCCTTAAAGGAAAGCAAAATCCAATTCTATATTATATCAAACTATAAAGCAAAGATGAGGAAGCTGCGCCTTTACTCGCTCGAATTAGAGGAAAAAGGGGATATGCAGCAGTAACAGCTTTTCTTTCAATAGTAAGCAGGAAATGCGAATAAGAGAAGGGTAGAGAAGCGATCCGCGCATTTCCTTATTTCACAACGGATTTGACTCGTTAGAGAAATCATTTCTTAGGTATGCTACATTCTTTGAAGAAAGAGTAGGTTCTGCTATTTAAGACTTAGAGGAAGTGATTTCCGGAACTAGCAGACCAAGCCAATCAACAAGGAAAGCCTGTCAAGCAAGGAAGCCACCAAGCAAACCTTTAATAAGCATCTCTAGCGCAGTCACTTCTCTATAGAAAGAAAAAACCTGCAGTCAAGACTAGTCACATTAGTGAAACAAGTGATTCGCTGACATTCAATTCAAATAGAAAGAGTAGTCACAGCTGCGACAAGTTGCTCTAAGAGGAAGGAGTTGACTTACTTTCAATTCCTAATACAGCAAGAGCGGATTTTTTTCATGTAGCATTTCTACCCCTATAGGATTTCCCATCTTAACCGAGAATGGGTGCCCACCTTGTACGTACCGAGAATGGGTGCAGCCCACCCCATCTAAAGTAGCCTGAAATTCGTTCCTCTACAATCCAGAGCAGTCCGAACATGTACCGCGATCTGGACGGACAAAGAATGCCGTACACTTGAGTGACCCCCTTTTCTGTGACCACCACCAAATTCAAAAGAAGAGGTGAGATCACCCTGAAAAAATCCTTTGTAGCTCTTAAAATATGGGCCAACCTCTCCATTAATATTGATACTCACTGCACCTCCTTCTACCACTTGTTTAATCCAACCTCTCCACTTCTCACTAAAGAAAACCCTTTTTAAGCAAAACCTCTTGTAGAAAATCCCAATTCACCCTGTCATATGCTTTTTCAAAGTCTAGCTTTAGTATGACCCCTCTTGTTTAGTCCTCCTAAGCTCATGAAACACCTCATGGATAGTGACCACCCCATCTAAAATATTTCCGTTTTTCATAAATGCCGTCTGACTCTTACTCACCACCTTATCTGCAACTCTCTCAAGCCTATTTGTCAGTACTTTAGTCACAATTTTCTAACAAACATAATATAAACATATTGGCCGATATTGCTTGATAGTTGCAGCATCTTTCGTTTTAGGAATCAGAGTAACCACCCCATAATTAAGTCTTCTAAGTTGCAACTCCTCAGCATGCGGGCTATCAAGCATTCTTTTGACCATCTCTTTAACCATCTCCCAAAAATGTTTCTAAAAGATTACTGGTAAGCCATCTGGGCCAGGAGCTGTATTGGTTTTCATCTCTTTAACTACTAACTCTATTTCCTCCATAGTGAAAGGCTTAGTCAACTCTTCATTGTCTAGTTCTGATAGCATGTGCTCTGTTGACCAAGGGGCTTCCACCAAGAGATATGTCCCCCCTGTCCTCTGAACCAAATAGTCTCTTTATAGTAACTAGAAATGTGTTCTTGCAACTCTTTCTCATCTTGTATAACATTTCCTTCATGTTCCAAAGAAGCAATATTACATTTTATGTGTCTTCCATTGGCAGCACTATGGAAGAATGAAGTATTTGCATCTCCCTCAAGTAACCACTGACAAACTGACTGACAATGTGGACTGCATGAGCAATGTCAGGCCGGGTCACAGTGAGGTACACAAGGCTGCCTACAAGATGACGATAGCGAGTGGTATCCCTCAAGAGGAGTACCATCACTAGGGCGCAATTGGAGATGGAGCTCCATGGGTGTAGCGGCAGTGTGTGTATCAGTAAGACCTGAGCGTGAGATCAAATCCTGAGTATAGCGATGCTGAGAGAGATAGTAACCATCATTAGTTTGATCAACCTCAATTCCCAGAAAATAACTGAGAGAAAATCAATCTGACATCTTGAATTGCTCACTCAACTTTTTCTTCACAAAAGCAATGTACTTCTGATCATCTCCAGTGATCAACATATCATCAACATAGAGAAGAAGCAAGGTACGACCGCGGTCAGATGTATGAGTGAAAAAGTGCAGGGTCATGCTCACTAGAAGAGAAACCAGCAGCTTGAACCACAGAGCTGAACCGCTCAAACCAAGCACGAGGTGGTTGCTTTTTTCCATAGAGGGCCTTTCGAAGGCGACAAACATGACCATCAGGAACTTCAATACCCAGAGGTGGCTGCATATAGAAAAAACTCATGTAGATCACCATGAAGGAAAGCATTTTTTACATCCATTTGAGAGATTTGCCAAGATCGAGCTGCAGCCACAGCAATCAGAGTACGAACAGAAATTGAAACAACGCAACCGTACTATCTATTTACGAGAATTTGATTGCTGACAACACGACAACATCACGCTTCTCTTTCTTATTCTTATTTATATAACTGTCACTTTTACCGGGGCCGGAAAAGTGACACCGTCACGTCTCAGGGTCGTATGCCTGGAACAAGAAGGGTCGTCGTACAATTTCGGCGATTACAAAAAAGAAGGAGGCGAGCTCCCTATCCCTCTTTGTCTTTCCACTTCCCTCGTTCAGGAACAAACACTTCGCCAAATTCTTTGAGTCCCGGCCCGGTTTTTCCCCACTAACCAATTACGTTACGACCACTGAACAAACTTGGTTGACGAACATGGTTTATGCGCCGCTAATCTAGCGGCTTGTCGAGCATTTGACAAACTCACACCATCCATTTCAAATGGATTTGTCCCGTGGACACACGAGCAATCCAACCCGTCGGATTTCCTTTTCCTCTTCCCATTCGAACTTCTGCGGGTTTCCCCGTAATAGGAAGATCTGCGAGAACTCTTACCCATATCTTACAATTTCTTCGGAATTGTCCGCTCATAGCACGATGGAATTGTCCGATTGTAGCCCGACGCGCTGCTTCAATGGCTCGATATGAAAGACGACCAGCTCTACAACTTTTGGTGCCATATCTTCCAAAACCAAGTTGTGTACCATCCGGTTCGCGACCCCTACTACATCTGCATTTAAAATATTTACTATATTTCGTACGTTTCGGATATAGCACGTCCCTTCTTATTTTGACTATATGAGATCCGCACTTTGACACCTGAAATTCCGTTACGAGTAGATACTTCCGCAGGAGCATAATCGATTTTCTGGTTAAATACATTACAAGATGTTTTTCCATACTTTCCGCATTCAGTTCTAGCTATTTCCGCACCCCCTAATCGACCAGAACAACAAATACGTATCCCCTCCACCCCTTTTGGCATTATTAATGGAATATCCTTCACTATTTTACTAAAAATGGAACGAAATGAGATTGGATTGTTCCTCAGTTGAAAAGAGATGTCTTGAGCAATCAGAGAAGCACTTTGATAAACAGATTTGATCTTTACCGACTCAATTAAGGTATTAGTGTTTGTTCTATTAGACAAAAAAGATCGCATTTTTAGCACTTCGTTCAAATCAGAGTTGTACCCGTACGGAATTATCCTCTTTCTCAGTATGATCTCTATCATCATCTCTATTCCCTTTATCAATTTTCCTATCCTACCTAGGTCTATGAATTTCTCTATCAATTCCATTACCTTATCCTTACCCATGAGGTTCCTACATTTGATCCTAAATTGAGCTAGGAGTTGTTTCCGGGCATACTCAAAAAAAGGGTTATTATACACCCCAACCCCATCCCTTGGAAAAAAGAAGGTAGCACCGAAGAAAGGAAAGAGCGATATGGTGGTTTTTGTTGTTCCCGCGAAGCGAAGATCATTCGCTTGGCGAATGAAGTGGATCAACCTCTTTTTGGCTCGGGCCAAACACTTTTATCGCTGGTAGAGCTTTCTAAAAAAAAAGCGATGCGAGAGCGTATTCTCTTATCTAAGCTTCCTCCCTTCGCTCCCCCCATCGTAGATGGTTCAGCCACACCCGGTGCCACGAAATGATTGAGAACTAGGACGGGGTCGAAATGCATTTTATTCTTAGTATTAAAAAAGTATTGCATGACCGAATAATTCAAGGAGGGGCGCACAGCGGGGAGGGTCCTTTTTAGTAGATGACTCGTCGGGCCGTCAGAGCGGGACTTCTTTGGTAAAAATAACTGGATTCTATTCCTTTTTAGTAAGGAGGCGGCATTTCCCATAAGGAAAGGTATGTCATTTACAACCCCGGCGTATTGAGGCCGCTTGAAGGCCCCGCTCACCCGAAGTGATTTATCCAAATTCTTCTTTCTCGATGGTGATCGGTCATGGTATCCATAACGTTGCATCTTTTTCGGCCAAATCCGGATTTCGTTTTGCTTCTCCCGGTCGATCGACTCGACTCTTTTCCCTGCCCCCTGGCCTCTCACTTCGTTTCGTTCTTCCTCTGTACCCTCGCTTGAATGAAGACACCCGATCGGCCCGACTTTCCCAAATGTCGGCCACCAGCCCTTTTCCTGTAGTACGGGTCTTGATTTCTTGTCTTGTTTTCGTTTTAGTCGTGGTGATCGCCCGGGAAGAAAGAAATGAATGAATGTCCTTTTGGGAAAATGTAGAAT